>NC_079513.1:5526038-5576719 GCF_000801105.2 Raphanus sativus | reverse complement strand
AATAAGATTTAGTTATTTCAAATTTGATATTTAAAAAAAAACAAAATAATAATAATTTGTCAAATTATATTATATTTTTAAAATAAATAAAAAAGTAATAATAATAACAAAAATGTTTTTCTAAATATTGTTAACGTAGTCACTAAAACACTAAACACTAAACACTAAATCCTAAATTATACCCTTAAATCCTTAGATAAACCCTAAACCATTGGGTAAATTTTAAATCCTAAACATTTAAAACTGAATCTTAATAACACTAAACCCTAAACCCCAAATATTAAACCGTAGATCCTAAACACTAAACCCTAAATCCATGGGTAAAGCTGGACCCTTGGATAAATCATAAACTCAAGGTTTAGGATTTATCAAAGGTTTTAGGGTTTAGTGTTATTAAAATTTAATTTTAATGTTTATGATTTAGTATTTAAGATTTATCCAAAGATTTAGTCTTTACCCAAAGGTTTATCCAAGGGTTTAAGATTTAAAATTTAGGGTTTAGGGTTTAGTATTTTTTTGACAGCATTAACAACATAGAAAGAAAATTTGTTGTTAATATTATTTTTATTTCAAAAGCTTAGGATTTATCCAAAAGTTCAGGGTTAAAAATTTAGAGTTTAGTGTTATTAAGATTTAGTTTTTAATGTTTATAATTTAGAATTTAAGATTTATCCAAAGATTTTGGGTTTATCCAACGGTTTAGGGTTTAGTGTTCATAGTATATATCAAACAGATTTGACAATACAATAAATTGATCCATTTAATTTTAATGTGTGATTTAGTGTTTGGTGAGGGTTTCGTTTAGGGTTTAGTACTTAGTTAAAGATTAAGTGTTTGGTTTAGGATTTAGTGCTAATTTTAGGGCTCAGTGTTTGGTATAGGGTTCAAGATTTAGTGTTTGGTCCTTAGATTAGGGTTTTGTATTTGGTCTAGGATTTTAACTTTAGGGGTTATTATCTTAGTGTTTATTTAAGGGTTTAGTGTTTAGGATCTATTATTTAGTGTATAGAATTTGATTTAAGTTTATATTGTATTGGGTTCAATTACTGTACGGATATAGGGATTCAGGTTTAGTTTCTGGTTTATGGTATTAAGTATACAGTTTAGGGTGTCATGTTTTGTTTAGGATTTAGTGCTTAATTTAGGGCTTTATGTTTCGTTTATGGTTTAGTTCTTAGTATAGGGTTTTGTATTTGATTTAGGATTTTAAGTTTAGGGGTTTCATTTTAGTGTTTGATTTTAGTTTTTGTGGTATATGGTATTTTTAGTGTTTCGGTATATGGAAAAAAACTTAAGGTATATAATATAGTGTTTAGGGTATATAATTTAGTGTTAAAAAATTAAATGCAAAATTTTAATAATTGAATGTTTTAAAGGAAATTTTGATTGAAATTTTAATTTAATTTACACTCTGCTGTGTGGTATGGTGTACATGCTATGGTATACACTCTGTAGAGGCGATGGTGTACATGCTACTATGATGTACATGATATGGCAATATATTTGATAAATTGATTAAAGAGGAGAAAGTGGTTTTGTATTTGGAGGGTTCAGGGTTCTCAGTTTATGGTACAGCGTTCCTGGTTTAGGTTAAGGGTGTATTTCCTGGTTTAGGTTAAGGGTGTATGATTTAGGCTATGTGTTTGTTTTAGAGGACAAATTTTAGATTATACTAGTGTTACGAGGAAAAAAAATACCATACTGATATCTCATAATTTTAATTGTTTTTAACATTATCACTAGTGATTGGCCTGCCTTACGGGTGGGTGAGTTTACAATAAAATTATTTTATATTAAAATATTTCTAAATTTTATAAATATTTGAAAAATATTCTAAATTGAGCATAAGTAAAGTAATTTGTTTTCTAAGATTATATTGTAAATTTTATTAAATTTTGTTGATTTGAGTTGAAAAAATTACTAACGTTATTTAAAGAGGACACAAAATTTCTATAAAAATTAAATATATTATAGTGGTTTATATATATTCTTTTGATTTTATTTCACTTTGATATAGTTGGTCATTTGTTTGTAATAAAAGCATGTGTCATACAAATTGTCTAGTTTTGTACTGCTGACATGTTATTGTTGTTCTTATGCTTTAAAATATTATTATTTTGTAATAATTTTTGTTTTTCAGTTATATGGATCAAAACAAATATCTGGTCTAATTTATAGTTTTTTCAGATATCCGGAATTGGCATGGCAGTGAATTGAAGATTTGAATGCATTCGTTTTTATTATCATTTTCTGACAGTAAACTTACATCTCTTGCTTTTTTTTTGTCAACCCATCTTTGCTTAAATCATGAAAACAATCTTTTCATCTTTGTATATTATTAGTAGGTGTCGCACCTATTTTTAATGTCCATGCTGTGATATGTAATTGCTGTTTTGTATTCCCATAAATTTTAAAGTAACATGCTAGCATGGTTTTTCTAATCCCTAAATCCTAAACCCTACGGGCGGGATGAAAAGTAACAAATAGTTTAAGCAGTTAAAGTAAATATTTAATATAAACTGTTATTACTTAAAATATATATTATTATTCAATTTTTTTACATGTTTTGTAGTTAAAGACTAAATAAACGACTTTATCTGAAAAATTAGTTATGAGTTTTGAAAATAAATACTACTTGTTATTTAGTAAAATATGATTTTCTTTTTTCTTGTTAAAAGCTTAACTGATTTTCTTTTGTTAAGTAATTTATGCTTTAATTATATATTAATAATTGGATGTTTCACTACATCATTTCTTGTGATTTTCTGGATTTGGATGACCATAAGAAACCTGTGAGATTATTATTTTTCTTTTTCATTTTTTGGATTATACAGAGGTATCATGGCCCCTACAGAAGTGGATCCAAACTAGTCACATGTTTGCAGCCTACGTTTTCATTTTTGCTTGTAGAAAAAAGCAAACTTGTAAAATAATTCACATTTTTTTGTTCAATTTTAATATGCTTTAGTGTATTATTTTTTGTTTTGACTAAATTTAGTTTTACAGTAGACTATTGTAAATTTTTTGTTTGGGTTAAAATGCATAAATAATTATAATATTTTTATGTAATATTAGATAATTAATTAATATATTTGACCAAGCTAATAAAATATACATGTTTGATATAACTTTTTATATTTATTATATTTGAAAATCAAGTAAACCATGTTTTTGAATAAATGATTATCATTTCTGAAATAAAAGTTACTGAGTAGTTGGAAAAAAACGTTACTGATTAATTTCTGTAATATAAATTTTAAATTTTATTTTCTTAAAATTAATTGTTTTGATTATAAATTTACTAAATTTGACGGTAGATTATTGATAAAATTTGTTTAAGTTAAATGTATAATTAATTATAGTATTATTTATTTAATATAAGATATTTTATTAATATATATCACTAAAATAATAGAATTAATATTTCATGTGTTGCTTGAATTTTTTGTATTCATTATAATGTAAATTCACATAAACTATGTTATCCGAGTAAAGAACTTTGATTTTCAAAATAAATGTTATTGATTCATTTTCCTGATAATTTTTTTTAAAAAAAAATTGAAAATCACTGTTTTAGTTATAAGTTAATTTGTGGATGCTCTTTTAAATCATTTTGTTAAATTTTAAGGTAAATTTCCTAATTTTTGTTTTCTTGATAGTTGAGTTATGGTACATGAAAAAAATAAAAATGTATATTACTGTTGTTCTTATTTTTTTGTGAAAATTTTATTTTCTTCTCTAACTACATAATATTGTGAATTATATTATGTGTTTTAGTTAAGTTATTTTTGCAAATACACTGATTTTATAAATTTTATTTGTTGACATTGTGCAATAATTATAAAATTAATATTTTTTTGTGCAATAAGGTACTCCAATGTGAATGTCCATCTTCAAGCATTCACGTTGCAGGATTATATCCGTCCTTGATCTTTAGAACCCCTTCAACAGCCTGCAGAGTAAGGCGTTTAGTTTGATTCCTACAAAGTATCCAATGGATATAACCAAGAGAATGACAGAGACAAACAAAGACAAATGCTTCACCTCAAAGTATTCAAGTTCTTGGGAGTGATGTCCTAGGCTTCTACCACGTAGAACTTTGCTTCCACATTTCATCATCAGAAGCTGATTAACAAAGGTTAGTTTCATTCTGCAAAAGAGAGACGCAAAGATTTTGACACAAAACGATAAATTAAGTTCTGAATAAATAAAAGGAGTAACAAACAAAAACAAAAACAATAAACAAAACCAATATCATTGTGAAACAGAGTACAGAGACCGTGATTTGTTCACCGTAAAGCATGGCGGTTGAGCATCATCGTTCTCCAATCTCGTTTTGCTTGAATCTGCTTGCAAGCTCTTCCTTCATACGGTCGCCATGGATCTGAAGAGTTCATCGGTTCGTTAGCTGTGAAAACAGTGGAAAGCTTCAAATGAAAAGATACAATACCTTGTTGAAACACCTTCTAGAAAGCTTCAACTTATCTGATTCTGTTTATCTTCACTAAAGTAAAATCCAAAACACACAGACACTTGACTTGCAAGGAGACTCTGTCTAAAAGATTTTAATCAAACAGAGATTGTTTCGTTTCTAAATCAAGGATCTAAGCATAACTAACTTACAGAGAAAACCCCTCAAATCAAACGAAATTAGATTGATCTTCTAAAGGAAAAGCAAAGACAAACCTACTATCCGCAACGGAAGAAAATTCGGACAAAGCCGAAAAAAAAATCCGAGAAACGGAACAATCATACACCCAAAAAAAACAAAAAGAGTGTTTCTCACTTGGATTCAAACCGGAAGATTATTTTCTCATGGAGATTAACTCTATATACCCCATGCCCTCTCAAAAATATTCACACTATCCCTTCCCTATTCATACTAACCCTTTTATCCCTCCCTTTTCTTTGCAATTACCTTACTCTCCTTCCTTCCTTTCTACACATCTCGATCATTCCCTCTCCCTTTCATCCTCTTTATTCTCCAATTAAATACCAACCATATTTCAACCACCTACATGGCCCACAAAGAAACCTTAACCAATCAGATTTTTTTGTGCCCCACATGTCTCCTTCTCTCCTTCTTCATCGTTTTCTCTTTTTCCTCCATTGACGATTTTTGAAGCTCCAAAACAGATAATTCAGGTTCGTTTTCCATGATTTTTTTTGTGAAATTTACATTTAAATAACGTGTATATGATGAATAACGTTAACACTGTAAGATTTGATGAAAATTTGAGAGTTTTAAAACGATTTTTAAAACGATTTTTATGGATTTCAGGTATATTTTATATCCGTTTTTGATGAAACTTTTGCTGAAATATCAACTGTATATCTTGTCTACTGTAAAAACAAGAAGATCCGATGAAAATTTGTGAGTTTAAAAACGATTTTGAAAACTAGGTCTATAGATTTTAGGTATATTTTATGTCCGTTTTGATGTTTTTTTGTGTGTAATTTCATTAGGATGAATTACACATTATGGGTAATGTAACATCCTAACAATTTCGTCCTTAAAAGATGATTAGTTAGTTGAAGAATAGATTCTGGGTACTACTAAGATAACTAATTTTACTAAGACAAAATAGTTTTACTGGTATTACTGGGATTACCATGTTGACAAGTTCGACTAGTATTACTCGTATTACTATGTATAGTACTGAAATGAATTAGTATTAGTAAAATAAGATAATATGGTGTCACAATCAATTTTAAACTTCTTAATAATTATACTTCTATTTTATTTCAGGAAAAATGCAGAATCCGCATTGCACAATTCTATGTTTTGATTATGGAGGATATTATATGAAGGATGAGGCTGAAATAAAATGGGTCTCGGGAGATGGTGATGGAGAAGATGAAATTCACACGATTGTGTTGAAGAAATCAGTGGAGGAGGTCACTTACTCTGGTTTGGTTGGTGGTATTTGCAGAAAGATAAAGGTAGATGAATCTAAGATGGAAGTGAAGATTAGTTACTTTCCGATGCTATTGTATTCGTACAAGCCATCATATATCCGGAATGATGAAGACGTTTTTGGTTATCTACTGCAAGTAAATCACGAGATGTGTAGAAATGTTCTACATGTGGAGCTCAGCAATAAAGAAGTGCAACTTTCAGAAGAGGATGATGAAACAGATGATGTCTATGTTGGTCTATCTGATAGAGAGGCTGCTGATAGAGAGACTACTAATTTTGAGGCTGGTGATGAAGATGGTACTGAGAATGATGGAACTGGTAACGAAGGTGTTGGTGGTGTGCTCACTTTTGACGAAGACATTGAGATGCATGATGGTGTGTATCAGCCACGGGATGATGGTATGGATTTGGTTTTAGGTCAGGAATTTATAACCAAGGATGCAGCAAAAGTTCTTATTCAGACTGCTTCATATCAGAAATGTTTTGAGTTTGATATAATTAAGTCAGATACAAAAAGATATGTGGTTAAATGCCGAGGAGCCAAAGAAGAAGACTGCAAGTGGTTTGTGCGAATTGCAAAGTTAAAAAATGGTGATCTTTGGACAGTTAGAAGCTTCATCAACCAGCATACATGTTCTGTTGTTACTACTAGAACACTGCCTGATAGAGAAGCCACTGATAGAGAGACTACTGATAGAGAGGCAACTGATATCGAGGCTGGTGATAAAGATCATACTGAGAATGATGCAACTGATAATGAAGGTACTGGTGGTGTGCTAACTCTTCAAGAAGGAATTGAGGTGCATGTTGCTGTGTGTGAGCCACGGGATGATGGTATTGATTTGGAATTAGGTCAAGAATTTAGAACCAGATGAGGGCATGCTCCCTCATAGAATAGCGGATGGGTACACCATTAACCGCAAACCATGCAACATCATCTTCTGGAGTACAAATCGTGCGCAGGAGTAGCATCCACATCCCTTGGAGCTTCAGGTTTGGTTCATCTGGCATGTGGAAGAAATGTCGAAATTGAGGATGACTTCTGAACCATTCAGCCTCAGGCTTAAGCTTCTTCTTGATCTTCTCTACTGTCTTGGTCACAAAGCACTTTGTTTGTATCTTGCAAGTCTGAGCGAACTCACTGCTTTTGAAGTAGAACTCAAGGGGTTGCATTGGTTGCATTTCCTGCAATTAAAATACATATATACATGTTAGTACTATTAATTACTAACAATGGCAATGATTCCAAAATATATTTACCTCAAACGATGGAGCAGACATGTCTTCACTTTCAGACCCAGATGAAACTGAGAGCGAGTGTATACTCGGTTCTCTCACTGGTGTACTCTTCTTCTTATTTTTCTTCTGCGCTACTCCCTTTTTTGCATTTGAGACCGGAGGTTTTCTGATTCTAAGAGACTGACGACGCCTTTCATTGGAGACTTGCCTTTGATTTCCCTTCATAACTTCCCTGTACAAGACATTACAACAAACAACATCAATTAAGTGGTCTCATCAACAACACAATTCATCTTCGGAAATCAATTTTATCAACAACAATTTGATCAATTCAATCCGCAAAATCAATTTTATTAACTCAATCCGCAAAACAACACAAACCAATCCGCAAAACAACAACACAACTGAACTTCGAAAATCAATTTTATCAACTCAATCCGCAAAACAACAACACAACTCAACACAATAGAACAACAAACTAATGACTTACCACAAGGAACGAAGACTTCTCGAGTTAATTTCGACGAGGAAGGAAGAAGAAACAAAGCGCTACTCGACTTAGGTTTCAGAGGGTTTTAAATCGCAAAGAGAGAGTTGAGACACGATAAATGAGAGAGAGAGTTGGACGTTTGATGGATTCTCGGTTTAGATCCAGGAGAACAAGAAACAGATTCAATCGATCATAATCTCCCTTTAGGGTTTCGAGAGAGAGTCGAGAGAGGAGTTAGATCGGAGAAAATGAGAGAAGTTAGAGGAGGAGGAGATTAGAAATTAGCATAACGACATCGTTTAGGTTTAGGGTGGGTCGGGGTTTTGGGTTAGCTTAGGGTGGGTCGGATCTTGAGGTTGGGTTAAGTAAATACCGAAATTAATAAAGGGGTAGTTTGTAATTAGCCACTTTTTTCATTTAAAAAAAATTAATATTAAAATATGGGGAGATTGGAGGATTTTATCGAGGGGTATGGGGCATGTCGAGTTAAAGTCCTTTTCTCATCTCTCTCCGTGAAAGTTCATTCTGCAAAAGAGAGACCCAAAGATTTTGACACGAAACTATAAATTAAGTTGTGAAAAAATAAAAGGAGTAACAAACAAAAACAGAATCAATAAACAAAACCAATATTATCCAAAGCTTTCTAAATCAGTATACAACCAATATCATCTAACATAAAAACAAAAATAAAACCAAAACTAAATCAAAATCATCTAAATTCAAGCTTTCTAAATTAATAAAATATATCCAAATCATCTTCCATCAACAAACAAAAACCAAATCAATAAACGTAACCAAAATCATCCACTGTGAAATTTTTTCAAGAGTTATCAATTAGATATAAAGAGTTACAAAGAGAAGATGAGTTCAAGGCGAGGAATCTCACCTCTATTTATACAGATCCTGGCACCGTCTCAAAGATCGAAAGGAAGCTTTGGAGACACATCGTGATGGAGCCAATAAATGGAAAGGATAGATAAGGATTTAGCTTAGGTTTTGATTTAAGAATGGATTTCGGTTTAAACACTTTTGGGTTTATAGTGTGATTCAGATTAATCTGAGTATTTTGTATGAGATTGAAGTGATTAAGAAATTAGAGAGAATAAGAACAAGAGAGAGTCTAGAAAGAGACTCAAAACTCCATTAAAAATATTACAATGAAGGTTTACAAGGTTTTAAAGAGATTACAAGACTGTCTAGGTTCAATGTATCTAAACCTTATCATGTTTTTTCTTTTCTGGGCGAGTACTGTAGCTACAGTCTCAAGTCTGGTGTATAACTTCTCAAGTCTGCTGCCTAACTTCTCAAGTCTGGCAATCCTTTATAAAGTTTTATAAAACCTTATAACCCTCTAGCTTAATTCTCAAGTCTGGCACCTCATCTCAACACTCCCCCTCAAGCTTGACCATGTGAAACAAGTCAAGTTTGAAAAGTCATGAAGACCTCCCTCATTAAAAACCTCACCAAGAAAACCTATTGGGACAAAACTTGATGAGGGAAAAAAAGTGGAGACTTCATGATCAAGGGGATCAGCTCCTAGGAGTAAGGTCAATGAGTCCAAGCCTAGAGAGTATGGACTCCATTGTCTTCAATCTTGCTGCTTTAGTAAACACATCTGCTAATTGATCCTCACTCCTTGTATAACATGGCAGTATCACTCCTAGGATAATCATCTGCCTCACCTTGTGGCAATCTACTTCAATGTGCTTTGTTCTCTCATGAAACACTGAGTTGGAGGCAATATGAATTGCTGCCTGATTGTCACAGTGCATTGTCATAGGAGTGGTCTGCTCAATCTCCATATGCTTCAAGATACCCTTGATCCATACCAACTCGTTTGTCAGCTTCAACATGGCCCTGTACTCAGCCTCAGCACTTGAACAGGAGATCACTTTCTGCTTCTTGCTCTTCCATGTAACCAGGTTCCCTCCAATGAAAGTGCAATACCCTTTGGTAGACCTTCTGTCTACTCTATCTCCTGCCCAATCTGCATCACAATAACTAACCACTTCTGTATTGCCATTGCAACCCATCCAAACTCCTTGTCCAGATGTGCCACTCAAATACCTCAGTATTCTATCAACCATCTTCCAGTGATGGTTCTTTGGCGTCTGCATGTGCTGACTCACTTGGTTCACAGCAAAACATATATCTGGTCTTGTGATGGTCAAGTAGATCAACTTACCCACCATCCTTCTATACAGCTTAGGATCCTCAAACAACTTGTTCTCTTCAATCTCCTCCTCACGCAGGACCTTATATCCCTCCTCAGAGGTGTCTTGGCAATCTTTCCTCCAAGCACATCAGTCTCCTTCAGCATATCCATAGTATACTTCCTTTGAGACATAAACAAGCCCTCCTTAGATCTGCATATCTCAATCCCCAAGAAATACTTCATCTCTCCCAAGTCTTTGATATCAAACACAGACTTGAGAAAGTCTTTTGTGGCTTGGATCCCAGCCTTATCACTGCCTGTGATAATCAGATCGTCTACATACACCAAGATAACAATGATCCCTGATGGTCCTGTCAGAGTGAAGAGGGTGTGATCTATTTCAGACTTCCTGAACCCTCTCCCATTGAGAGTTGTACTCAGCTTGCTGTACCAAGCTCTAGGAGATTGCTTCAGCCCATATATCGCTTTCTTCAATCTCAAAAAATTTCCTGGCTTTACTAGATGTTCAAGACCAGGAGGTGGAAGCATGTATACCTCATCTTCTAGCTCACCTTGTAGAAAAGCATTCTTTACATCCATTTGCCACAAATTCCACTCTAGGTTTGTTGCAATGGATAACACAATTCGAACTGTATGCAGCTTGGCAACTGGCGCAAAGGTGTCAATATAATCTTCTCCATATGTCTGAGTGAACCCTCTTGCCACCAATCTGGTCTTCCTCCTATCTATCTTTCCATTTGGCAAGTACTTGATAGTAAAGATCCATCTGCTGGAAACTGCTCTCTTTCCCTTTGGTAGCTCACTCTCATACCATGTATCATTTCTGATCATAGCATTGAATTCATCGGCTACAGAATCTCTCCACTCTTGTATCTCCATAGCTTCTTCATAGGACCTTGGCACATAGCTCTCATCCAGACTAATCATGAATACGTAATGCTCTTCAGGGAACTCAGCAAAGGAACACACGGCTTGAGAAGGATGCTCCACAATCTGGGCATTGTAGTACACTTTCGTGTTTACCCACTTGGAAGGATACCTTTGCCTTGTGCTCCTCCTTAAGACTGGCGCTTGAACCTCTTGAGCTGGTTCCAGTTGCACCTCCTCTTGTTCTTCTTCTCCTTGAGTCTGAACTTCTCCTTCAGGTTCATGACTCTCTTCTCCTACTCCATCTTGATCATGCACACCTGATCCTTGATCTCCTTGACCTCCAGCTTCAGGTTCATGTTCATTACCCCCCTCATGATCAAGATGAGTTGGTTCTTCAGCTCCATATTGTTCTTGCACTCCAGGTTCAGTTCCATTCCCCCTCTCATGGTCAAGAGGGATTTCTCTGCTAGCTTCTTCAGCTTGATTAGTAGGTGTTCTTCTTGGCACCTGATCTTGAGACATGTTTATCCCAAGTTTTCCCATCAAAATCTTCAGAGTGTTTGCCCTTCCTGGTGATGCTTGAGACTGATCCTCCAAGTCTTCCCACTTTTCTTTCTCATAATACCCTGTAGACTCCACAAACTTCACTTCTCTTGATACCAGCACCCTCCTTGTGTCTGGATCATAACACTTGTAACCCTTCTGGGTCATAGAGTATCCAATAAACATGGCTTTAGTACTCTTCTCCTCCAGCTTATTTCTCCGCTCTCCTGGAACCCATACATAGCACACACACCCAAAGACTCTTAGATGATCAATACTTGGCTTGTTCTTATTCAACACTTCAAATGGAGAAAGATCCTTCAAGATCATGGTTGGTACTCGGTTGATGAGATAGCAGGCAGTCTGAACAGCATCACTCCAGAAGCGTTTTGGGACTTTAGCATGGAACATCATAGATCTTGCTACCTCCATCAAGTGCCTATTCTTCCTCTCAGCTACCCCATTATGCTGTGGTGTGTAAGGACAGCTTGTCTATTGCACAATCCCATGCTTTGCTAGATGACTCTTGAAGGCATTACTTGTGTACTCTCCTCCATTATCAGATCTTAGAACCTTCACAGTAGCATTGTATTGATTAGCAACATATGCTTGGAAGTTTATAAAGGCATCTAGAACTCTATCTTTAGAAGGAAGCACTGTGACCCAAGTATATTTAGATTTCTCATCAATAAACGTCACAAAATACTTCTGACTATCTCTAGACATGCAGGGAGCTGTCCATACATCTGAATGAACCAGGTCAAAGCAATGCTCATATATTGTCTCAGATCTAGGAAAGACAGTTCTACAATGCTTTCTAAGATGCAAGCCTCACACTCTAAGTGATTGAATGACAATTTAGGTAAAATCAGTTCAATTGCACGAGCATGAGGATGTCCCAATCTAACATGCCAAGTACTACTATCAACTCCATCAATGGCACTACTCAAGCAAACATAATCAAAGGGTTTAGGATTCTTAGTCATTTGGAGATGGTAGAGCTGATTCTTGCTGTCTCCCTTGCCAATGATTCTTCCAGTCTTCAAATCTTGGAACTCAACTTCATTTGGTCTGAATACCACTTGACAATCCAGATCAACGGTAGCTTTCTTTACTGATGTCAGATTTGAAGTGAATTGAGGCAGATAGAAAGCTGCTGAGTTCTTTTCAAATAACTTGAGATTTCCTACTCCTTCTATTGGGATCTTATCTCCATTAGCTATCATCACACTCCCTGTTGCAGCCTTGACTTCACTAATCAGACTCCTATCACTGATCATATGATGACTTGCTCCAGAATCAATAATGACGGGTTTGGTTGTGGATGCTAAGGCAGGAGCTCCTTGACTCCGGGTCGTAGCCAAAGCATACACATACTTAACAAACTCATCCCATTCCTTCTTTGTGATAGGATCATCTGCTCCTTTGGTCTCTTGCTTCCTTACCACCATACTTTCCTCACATGAGCTCCCAATGTAGGCAGAGTAAGAACACTCTCCCTTCACCACCTTTTGCGCAGCTTCCTTGATCATTTTCAAGCTCATCTTATCACTTAGATGACCTGATTCCTTGCCTCTTCTCCAAGTCTTTCTCATCATGAACCATCCCTTGGAGAGTTTTCTTAATCTTCTTCTTCTAAAGCTAGTACTACCCCTCACTTGAGTTGATACCTTCCTTTTCTCATACACATCACAAGTGTATTGAACAAACTCACATATCTTAGCCACCAGAAAGTTAAAGACACCAATCTTGTTCTTTCCTTTCTTGAATAGTGTCTGACCTTGCCATAAGCTCCAGCCACACTTCTCTCAGCCTTCCCACAATCTGAAAAATCTCATCCTTCCCTTGTTTATAGTTACGGATCAACTCTTTGACCTCACACACCTTCACAAGTTTGGATTTTTCTTCATGAGCTGCTTCAATTCCACTCTTTATAGTGTTTTCTTGAGCAGCCTCATCTCCATTTTCCAGACTTCTTGTCTGACCTTCTTCCATGACCATTTCCATTAAAGGTCCTTCCTTTACATGGCCACACCACAACCCACAACTCTCAAGAGTTGTTCTAGCCCATTTGGACCAACTTTCATTAATCTCCTCTTCATGCCTTGTTGTTGTATCAGATCTTAGCTCCATCTTTGTATTGAATAGTAGGCACCAGATCTGACCTCCAAAACCTCCAAAAATAAACACCAACAGAAACAATCTTGAGTTTTTCAAAGATCTAGCTCTTGAAAACCCTCAAGAACACTCAGATTTTAAAAAAAAAAAATCACACCCAGATTTTAGAGAACCAGGCTCTGATACCATAAACACTTTTGGGTTTATAGTGTGATTCAGATTAATCTGAATATTTTGTATGAGATTGAAGTGATTAAGAGATTAGAGAGAATAAGAACAAGAGAGAGACTAGAGAGAGACTCAAAACTCCATTAAAAATATTACAATGAAGGTTTACAAGGTTTTAAAGAGATTACAAAACTGTCTAGGTTCAATGTATCTAAACCTTATCCTGTTTCTTCTTTTCTGGGCGAGCACTGTAGCTACAGTCTCAAGTCTGGTGTATAACTTCTCAAGTCTGGTGCCTAACTTCTCAAGTCTGGCAATCCTTTATAAAGTTTTATAAAACCTTATAACCCTCTAGCTTAATTCTCATGTCTGGCGCCTCATCTCAACACGGTTTAGAGTTTTATATAGGGGAAATATCAAGGGGACGTAGAAAGAAACATTCAATAATAGTTTTAAGATCATCATTGATTTGAAAAAAAAAAATCAGACATTGGAGAAGATGAAGTGGAAGTGTCAGGGGAGGAGAAGCGTGAAACGAAACATGTTTCTCTACATGAAGTGGGGTGGGCCGACATATAATTTTAAGGGAAAATTGCCAAAAGAGAACAAAAAAACAAGGGTGTTGTCCCCTTAGTATAAATCAGTTTTTGTCCAATTTTTCTCCTTTTTACCCTTTCTATATCTGAAAACTAATAAAATAAATACTTTTGTGAATCAAAAAAAATATTAAAAATATAAACAATTAATAAAACACCTATATACACATGCTAGTATTTTTTTTTTTTGAAAAAGTTCATAAATAAAAATTTGAAAATACGTTCTACTAAAGGTAGAAAGTGCATTCTACGGAAAATGGTATAGTAGAAAGCATTTTCTAAAATAAATACGTTCATCTACTATTTTTAGAACGTACATTCTACTATTTACTAAATTTCTAAAAATGTGGAATGTGCATTCTACTAATCCTAAAGCTTCTACTTTTCGTCCGGAAGCATCTTCTACTTTTGTTAAGTATTCTAAATTTTGCGGAACGTGTTTTCTAAAGTTTACTCTTCCTTCTACTAAAAGTAGAAAGCGTGTTCTGGAATCTTGTCAATGTTCTAAAGTTTTAGAAGGCGCCTTCTACGGATAAGATTACCTGATTTTTGCGAAAATTAATGAAATATTTAGTTAAGGAAATATTCTAAAAATATTCTAAAAATATTCTAACTTCCTAAAACGTGTTATTTTCGATTTTGGTTGTCAAAAAAAAAAAAAAAACGATTCTCACCTATCTTCTCCATCAATCTATGGTTTCTCCATAGCTTTTCTTTTGATTTTTTTCACAAACTCTTCTTCTCTATGATGCATATCTATACCACATGTGGTGTTTGGAATTTATCAACTACTGGATGGGTTTTTGCTGCTGATGACAAAGGGGCTAGGCTACAGTTATTGGAATCAAATTCTACTTTAGAGGATTTAAAAAGAATGGTTGTGGAGGATTTTGATATGGAAGAAGATAGCTTAGCCGATTTGGAGTTCAGTTATCTACCTACTGAGTTGATTAATACACCAACTTCCCCACCTGTGATAATTGCAAACGATCGACAGCTTAAGAATTTTGTTGGCTATGTTAAAAAGAATGTTTCTACTCAGTTGTGTGTAACATCTAAAGCCAAGGCTCATAATCCGAATGAAGCAGACTTTGATCTTAACAACTTGCCAGCTGATTCAAGTGCTGATGAAGAGGAGAGCAACTCGTTGAACAGAAGGGACGAGTCAGCTCCTGTGTTTGCTGAGACGCAGAGGAAGAAAAAGAAAGAGAAGCCGGAAGCAGTCGAAGTTGATGAGGATGGCTATGATGCTGATATTGTGATCTCTGAAAAAGAGAACATAGATAATATGTCAAAGTATTCTCTGCTCCATGTTGTTAAGAAGGGACAATATTTTGAGAACAAGACTTTGCTGAAGGCGACCTTCGAGATATGTGCAATGAAGCATAACTTTGACTACCAGGTTATCAAAACGGATAGGAAAATTTGGTATGTTAGATGTGCGGATGATGCATGCAATTGGAGTGTTCGAGCAGAGTGTTTGAAGGATTCTACATTTTTCATGATCAAGAAGTATGTTGGTCAGCATACATGCGCACCTTCAAGCAAAAGCAAAGCTGGTAAGACTGCCTCGGCAAAAACTATAGGCAGTCTGATTATGCATAAGTATGAAGGGGTCAAGGAAGGGCCAAAATGTAATGATATCATACAGATTATGCGTGGTGACCATGGATGTGAGATCTCCAAATCCTTGGCATGGGATGCTCGTGAATATGCGATCAATGCAGTTAGAGGTATTCCAGAGAGAAGCTATGGGAAAATACCAAAATACTTGCACATGCTGCGAGAGGCTAATCCGGGTACACACTTTGCTTATGAGATGGACGGGAAAGGGAGGTTTCGGTACCTGTTTATTGCATTTGGGCAATCTATACGAGGATTTAATAGCGTCATGAGGCAGGTTATTGTGATCGATGGGACTTTTTTGAAGAATAAATACAAAGGAGTTTTACTCGTTGCAACTGCTCTAGATGGAAATTCTAATTTGTATCCTATTGCATTTGGAGTAGTCGACTCAGAGAATGATCGTTCTTGGCAATGGTTTTTGACACAGCTCAAGGTTCTCATTGCTGATAATCTTCATTTGGCTTTTATTTCTGACAGACATGGGTCCATCGTTAAGGCGCTTGAGAAGGTGTATCCCTCTGCTAGACATGGTATCTGTATTCATCATTTATTGAATAATGTGGTCACTTATTATCATGGGAAAGGACTTGTTGGGTTGGTTTCAAAGGCGTCAAAGAGTTATAGAGTTGCTGATTTTGAGAAGACATTTGCTAATGTGTGTAATATCAGTCCGGCTATTGGAAAATACTTACGAGATGCTGATGTGCAGAAATGGGCTAGATGTCAATTCCCTGGATACCGATACGACCTAAGGACAACTAACCCTGCTGAATCTATCAACTCTGCTTTGCGTTCGCCGAGAGAGTTTCCAATCATTCCTTTGTTGGACAGTATCAGGGAAATGTTGACACGTTGGTTTTATAAGCGTAAGAAACTGATTTCAAGGCATAATCATCCTCTGACCAAAGATGTGGAGAAAAAGATAGCTAGGAGAACCAGGAAATGCGCCACATTTGAAGTTTACCCTGTTAGTGATGGTCGATTGCTTGTTAGAGGTGATCTGTTCGACTGCTTGGTTGATTTGGATAAACGGACTTGCTCATGTGGAAAGTACAATCTTTTGAAGATCCCTTGTAGGCACGCAATTAAAGCTGGTTTTCATGTTGGAAGATTGCCACACACATTGACTGATTTTATGTACACAACAGATGCTTGGAGAGAAGCTTATGAAGAAAGCATAAATCCTATTGATGTTCCTGAGGATTCTTGGTCTGTACCAGAAGAAGTTAAGAAAGTCATTGTGCTACCACCAGAGACAAGAAAAGCTGCAGGAAGAAATAGAAAACGCAGATATGAAACTGTTGAAGACAAACTTCGATCATCGCAAACATCGAAAAACAAGAAGGCTCGCACTTGTAGTAGATGTCATAATAGTGGACATAACAGAGCAACTTGTAAAGTACCAATTTAGCCAGAACCAAATGGTAAGGATCACTTTATATATCCTCTATTTATTTTCGATTTATATGTGTCTCATATAAGGTTTTATCTGTTACAGGTTGCTTATCATGGCCAGCTTATTTCGAAGTGGAGTCTTATCATGGTTTCAGTTGTATTTTGATTCTAAAGACTTTCGACTTTGTTTTCATTTTGATATGATGTTGTGCGTTGCTATTCTTTTCTTATGGTGTTTTCAGTTTCTGACTCTGGTTTTTAAAGGTAAGCACTTCTCCAAATATATGTGTCTCATCTTTGATTCGTTGAACAAAATTAAAGCAAAACACAGAGAAACAACAGTGTGTGTCCGAACCATAGAATACCCATCTTGAGTTAGTAAACCAAATAATTAAAAAACACAGAGAGACAACAAAACAAGCAGAAAGATTTTCATTCTTGGCTTCTTAATCTTCCAAAAATCCATAGAATGGTTCCTAAACAACCCAGCTCAAGAGAATTTTTTTGCTTCCTAACTTCTTCTTCCACTGTCTTCTTCAAACTCTGTTTCAGATCTTCAATCTGTTCTGCAATTTTCCCTTGCATAGCCTCCACTCTTCGAATCTCATCAAGCAAAGCTTCATCAACCCACTTAAATAAATGGTTTTCCATCTTCCGCTACATTGAAAACGAACATCAAGTCAGAAAAATTGGATCACGACAAATCTTTTCACATCAAAGACAAAGTCAGAACAAAACCATTAACAAATCAAGTACAAAAATCAAAACAAATCCAAATCGTGAAGCCATAAACAAAGCAATTAAAAACGGTGAAGGCATGGATTAGAACAACTACGAGTTTTTACAAAATTTACAAAAGAAGAAGGACAAGATGTGAAAATATGCTAAAATTGGCCATAAATATTCCATCTAAATGTCGACTCTGGCTGATTCTTGAACAACTACGAGTTTTTCATATCTTTAACTTCAAAATACTCCAAAATCACCACATTGCTCCAAAACATACTCAGACTTGAAAAACTCTAAAAAAGACTCTATAACATATTAATTGTTATGTACTAGATTGTGATCGACATAACCGGACCGACCAGGACCGTACCGACCGCAGGAGATAATGCTTATCGACTGTTGTACTTATCCACTTAGGATATAGTTTATGTTTATCTGTAACTTAGTCGTTATCCTTATCCTTATCTTTATTGTATATATATATATCACGTTTCCCCACTTAATAAAAGAAACACGTTTCCCCACTTAATTTTATAACATGTTATCAGTACGATAGCCTCTACCCTGAAAAACCAGAAATAAACCCGAGACAGAAAAAATCCTAAACTCCGACGCTACTTCAAACAGCTCTATCTCTCAAACTCTATGGATCCAGACGACGATCCAGATATCAAATCGAAGTTCTTGACAAGGCGAATCCAAAGCCGCACAAATCACATCGATCCGATCAGAGACGCGCTCTCACGCTCAGCTACAATACCGGCGGTCGATTTTGTTTTGAAAACTAAATCCGACTCTAAGAAAGATTTTTCTAAGAACTCAACTCCTTATACTTTCGTGAATTTATTTTATCTTGATTAGTTTATGTGTTCATGACATCTAATACTCCACTTGTTATTTTCTTATTTGTTGTTTCATGAACCGATGGGATTAAAATCAAATATCAATAAGGAGTTCAAAACCAAGAAAAGCGGAACCAGTAGACGACGTCTCAAGCTCATCTCAGCTTCAATCAGTTTGTGATTTCCCCTCCTCTCTGGTGGTCAAAATCTACACGCCATAGTTCTAAAGGTAAAATTTGAAACTCTAAAAGAGAACCCATAAAACGAATCTGATTGAATGATAAAGATTTGACCATTAAAACTTGTTTAAAAATATGAAAGCCTAGGATTAATAGATCACAAAAAACCCTGAGTAATTTGGAGCTCTAAAAGTCTAAAAGAGATTGATTTCATCAATTAAAATCGAAACCAAAAGGTTTTGAATCTCACAGCCCCAATGATCTATTGATCTAAGTAATAAAAAAAATACTATAAACACAAATATTCTTTGAAAAATCCGATTGAATTGTTTTCTGAAAAATCCGAGATGATTGTCTTCTTAATTATTTAAAGCTTTGTTCTTGATGTCTTCTGATTGATTAGAGAAAGCTTAGGATTGTTAATTACACGAACTTTAATTTTTTTAAGAAAATCAGATTGAAAAATTGAATAAATCCGAATTGTTTTGCTGTTTTGGTTTGAAAAAAAATCTGAATGTTATATTTGAATCAACCTGATCGATTTCTTGCTGTTCTTGAAAGTTAAAATTGACTCTCTGATGTTTAGAAATCGACCAGAGCTGATTAGAACTGAAAAATAATTTTTTAGATAAATCCGAAAATTTTAGGGATAAATCCGAAATAAGTGATAAAATCGACTGAAAAATATTTAATCTGTTTTGCTTGATCTGAAAAACTTAGAATTGTTTCCTGAATGTGTAAAGTCGATCAGAACTGATTTTGGATTGAAAAATAAAATTAAAAATATTTTTTAGTTAAATCCAAAAATAATAAATAAATCTGGAAAATCTTAGATAAATTCGAATTCAAATAGCTTGTTTAATCTGATATTACTATTTTCGAAATTTGATTTTTTTTTAAATCATTATCCTGATTGAAATAGGATTTACTAGCAATTAATAGAATTATAATCATTATCCTAAATGGATTAGGATTTGCTAGTAATTATCAGAAAAATAGAATTTATCTTGATTGATATTTCCTGATTTAATTAATTAATTAATTAATTAATCTGATTATTATTAAGTAATATTTTCTGATTAGATTAATTAAAAGTCAAAAATAAAATAAATTGAAAGTTTCCCTTTTTCGGAAATTAGAAAGTTTCCAATAATAGAAAATTTCTATTTATAGAAACTTTCCCCTCATAGATGTTTCCTTTTTAAGGAATCTCCTTTAAATAAAATTTTATTGAATAGTTTTCTGATCTTCTAGAAATATTTTTTCTAAGATAAAATCTCTAAAGGCCTTGAAACCTTGTGTTTTGAAAAAGAGAGCCTTGAAAACCTTAAATCTGAAAATAATTAAAGGTGTATGATTGATTTCATACTTGTCTAAATCCTTTTAAAAGTTGATTAACACCTTAAGCCGTAGGGCTTTAAATTAATATTGCTTGAAATACATTATTTAGAAAAAAAAATTCCTTTGGTGCGTGTGTGATATAGATATGAACAATAAAAAATTTCTAAATTTTAGACCTGTTTTGAATAATGATTTCAGATGTCGAGATTCATACCCTCAGATTACAAAGCCCTTAATCTCTCTGGAGATAACTATATAAAATGGGTAATGAACACTGCAAGTACCCTGAAGTCTATAGGACTCGGGAAATATATCATTTATGATAATACTGCAGTTGAAAGTCAAAAGAATAAAGCCATACTCATTATGTGCTATCACCTCACTAAAGATCTAAGAGATAAGTGTGACAATATTAAGGATCCTCTGGACCTTTGGTCATTACTAAATATCAGATTCTCAATGACATTCTGGCAAAAGACCATGAATAAATGTAAGGCTCTCAGGTTCCAGGACTTCCAGTCCGTGGACAATTATCACTCAGCTCTAATGAATACCGTATATAGTCTTGAACTATGTAACATAATGGTAAGAGGAGCTGAGAAAGCAGCGTATGAGAGAGACCATCAGCGAATTCGATAGTCATGAAAAGACACGACCAGTATAGGGACAGTAAGATGATATGTCCTGCTGACAGTGAGGATGAAAATATTAAAAAAAAATATCTGAGGAGACCGAGTGGCAAAACATGGAAAGTGAGTCCGGTTTCTTAATTGGTTAAAGAATCAAAGAGATTTCGACATCCTGATTGTATATTTCATGTTTTATGTTCTGTTTGATTTGCTTGTCATTTATAAAATTTACAGCAATAATAAAATTGATTTTGGTCTTTTGTTTATCTTACTTGATTTGCTTGATAATGTATGATTGATAAATGACAAAAGAAATCTTAATAAAAGGATAATAAATCCATCTATACACCACGGCCCAAAGACACTGTCTAATAGAGGTACGAAATTACTCAAAATAATAAGTCTCATTGTGTTATAAAGAGTTAAGAATGGTTTCCATTCTGAACCAGTGAGCAAAGGAAACAAAATTCTTTTCAGTGAAAAATCGCCCAAGGCATTATAAATGTCTAAACCCACATTTTCTACTGATTTATTCTATGCTAAGGATCAGTATGAAAGAGGCAAATAGCCATGGTAACCAGTATGGTTCACCACGAAATAAACACTTATGGCATGACCAGATTAGCCATCTTGGTCCACAACATGATGTAAAATTAATAAAGGCACAAAGAATGATCCCATAAAATCTCACATTGTGTTACATGTACACAAAGGGAAAATCACTAAAATAATTAAGGCTTTACTGTCCTAAGCATCACAAAATTATGAGTATGTTCATGAGGGGGAGAGAAGACTAAAACCCACAGTCCATGAACATACCATAAATTCGGATTCCATGATTCAAACCATGATATAGACGGCATGAAAGCTTTAAAGCTCTCACTGGTGGTACATCATCCACGACCAGCCTAATGCTTAGGAACATCACGTGTATTACATGTATAAAGATCGATTTACATCAGGCCATACAAGTGAGCATAGATATTCACACCATCTGAATGATTAAGGGTCATAAACCACACATATACATAAACCATCTTAAGAGAATATGAATATACCACCACATATATGTGTGCCATTTAAGATGGAACCTCAGATGAGGAATGGGAATATATGTTGGATAAATAAGACTTCCTCCACGAAATTATAATGTATCTTGTGCCAAACATGGGTGATTAAATCAGTGGCCAAAAAACACATTGCAAAAGATAGTAATCTGATTATCCAACATTAAAAGGAGAAAGTTATAAGCTGGTAAATAGTAAAGAGTAAAATAGAAATATAATGGTATTTACCATAGGTGTCTTGGCAAGATCCTCAGACCAAAGATTATGATCTAGACGTCTTAAAATAATATGATCAAAAGATACAAAAGCTAGCAGAAAAATATGCCAGACACACTGACCCGAAAAGAAAAATAATGACTAAGTCATACCAGCTTAAGCACCACGAAATTTGATGTCCTAGGAGACACAATCAAGTTGCTACAATGTCTATTAAAGATAGACCAACAAGTTCCAAATGATAAGGAACCTCGGAAAGTAATGAAAAGTGCACAGAATCATACAAATCCGAGTTCACAGTGAAATCAGTTCAGACAGAGAAATAAGGTTGGCCAACCACACATCTAAGGTACCAGACCATGTAGTTTGGGACGCCAAACTGCAAGGTATAAAGGTCCTGGATAATAAGATCTCAAATCTAATTAGATCATGTCTAGAACAGTATGGAACTAAAGATAAAGAGTGTTAACACCAAAGATGTATTTACATACATAAGAGCTCATAAAAGATAGTAGCACTTGAGATTTGAAAGATATAACCTGAGGATCATGAACCCACGTAAGAGTACTCATAAAAGAATAAAAGGACGTGGGGTGTTCAAAGAATTCAAAGTATTTATAGACAGATGGGCGTAATGGCCATGTACATACAGAAACGCCATCTAAGAATGAAACCAGTGAATGGATCTTGTGAGATAATAAATTCAGTGAGATTAAAGGACATGACCACGTGGTCTAGTGTGTCAATGTTCCTTCTAAATGACGTTCAAGTATAGCTTGATTACACAAGGATACTCACAAGGACCAAAGAATGAATTTATAAGGAGATATGCTCCTATGTGGTGGATGCTACTACAGAAAATCAAGATTGATTTTTCCTGGATACATAAGTAAGAAATAATGGTGTAGTAAGCAGTATGTGGATCACTGGATAATGAGAATAAATGTACCATAGAAAGATGAGAAATAAATTCTCATAGAACAAGCTTTGTTCCTAAGTTGTTCATGGACTGAATATACAGCAGCTGTAAATAATATGAAAGACTAAGTAAATACTTAGTGCAGTCAGTCCATACAGAAAATATTATAATTCCTTGTGATCATGATAAAGACCAACCGAAAGAAAGGATAAATGGTTCAAAAGTTTCAATGATACAAGTTATCAATTGATTAAACAGGCTATGTTTTACATATGGTAAAACTACAGAAAAATCATAGCCGTGTGTGAGTGTGTATGATTAAGATCAACACGCCTAAAGTAAGGACCATAATCTGAGATAGTGACCAGAAGCATATCTGGACGTGGCTTAATGAATAAAGCATTTCTAAAAGCAAGAAAAGATTGATAACCATGTATAAAGGACATGAGTGTATTTGACTGCGAATTCATAGTTTGATGAGTTCCATTGCAGCAAATAATTATTAATGGTATGACCTTAGACACTCATGGTAATGGACGTGTATAGACAAGGTCTATAGCTTAACATGGATCGACAAAAAGAAAATAAAGAAAGATTGGTTACAATGGATAAAGCCATTGGCACATACGAAGAGATATAAGTCCGAATGAACAAAAGATATGAAGTAAAGTAGTTCGTATGTGTTCTGGGTCTATGACTCAATGTATATTAAAGTGTCCACGGTTTAATAAAGCCATATAACCAAAGAGAACCCGTGGGACATGAAAAGGACCTGCAAGTAAAGTTTTATTGCAGATTATAAGTCCATCCGAGCACCGTTCGAAGCACCATCAGTCCGACCAAGACAAGGAGTGATCAGCAACAAAGGTGTACATCCTGACCACACATTTATGGAGTTCCAAACACACCAAGACGTCCATGCGTTACCAGTTCATTAAAGGAGAATCCAGTTGATCATCTTCATCAAGTCATAGGCAGCTTCAACGTTCAGGAAGACTCGTATACCAGATGGAATGCGTCTACTACAGTAATGCATTCATAAGGGGGAGTTCATGTGTTGTACTCTTTTTCCTGTCCTTGGTTTCCCATTTTGCCACATTGGTTTTGGGGTTTTCCAGGAGAGGTTTTAATGAGGCAACATTAAGCATGCAACGAACCAGTACCGGATGTGTCGATCAAGGGGGAGTGTTATGTACTAGATTGTGATCGGCATAACCAGACCGACCAGGACCGTACCTACCGCAGGAGATAATGCTTATCGACTGTTGTACTTATCCACTTAGGATATAGTTTATGTTTATCTGTAACTTAATCGTTATGCTTATCCTTATTGTATTAGGATAAACACGACCTGATGTATATATATATGTAAGACCTCTGGTCGAGATTAAAAAGAGAAACACGTTTCCCCACTTAGTTTTATAACATTAATTGGATTCTACTAAAAATGTTATATACCATGGTTGAAAACTGGTAAAATCTATTGTATATCATCTCCTTCTAGACTTATCGTTTGCTTGCCCTCAGGCAAAAAATAGAATAAACATGTGAAAGAGGTTTGAAAACACCAGAGACTCACACCACATCAAATAAGTACCAGGGAACTTCGATGTACTAGACCTTAGTTTAGCAACCAAACCATCCATCCCACTACTCAGCTGATTCCATCTGGCATACTCCTCTGCTGACTTCATTTCTACATATAAATAATGTGAAGGCTACATCTTGGGAGTACCAATCAAAGGACACATGGATTCAACTCAAGAAAGTATCTAGACCAACATGTAGTCTCATTCTGACTCTTTCCCTCTATCTACTCTCTTCTTTAAATCTTTTTATCTTAATTCCAATGAAGTCCATCATGTTCATATTCTTTTCTTTTTCTCTTTCTTTTCTTTTTTCTCTACATTTTTTTTTTCATTTTCACAAAGTGTAGGTGAATAGTGGGGTCATCGGTAATGTACTTACCCCTCGCTTCCAGCAATGTGTGATCATTCAATTGAATTAGAATAGTGGGATCATAGGTAATGAACCTACCCCTCTGCATATGAGGAAATGCTCTCAATCTTTTATAATATAGATGTTGAAGAGAGTTGAAAGGGGAACCAGAACATACTGACTTTTTACATTCCAGACTTGCAGGAGGATTCCGATCCAATATATACCAAGCCCCAAAACAAGCAAGTTAGATTGATTAATGTTGGAAGTCAGCTTTGGTTTTTCCAGACTTCCTCAGATATCATGGATGTTATTGGCAGGTGATCCACTTGGTGTTTCCATTTAGTACACCCTGCAATTAATAACATCAAATAATGGTTCCAGAGAGTGTTTAGGTAGTAATATAAGAGTTATAATCCCTTTCTTGACTCTACAAAACTTATAAAACTCAAAAGAAAACATGGTATTAGTAATACCTCTCCCAAACTTTAACAAATATGTTTCCAGTGTTAAAAAGCCTAAGTTTGGTGAAAAAATAAATCATAAGACTAAATTTAAAGAAAGAAAGACTATATACTCGCTGGATATGAGTGTGGATCGACACAATTAAGTGCCGATGGATCGATGCTCGTGATATTTTTTCAATCAGCATTGATCAGGTGTCGGTCGATGCTGGGTGCATACTTCCTTCCTCGGGTCTCTTTTTAACCTGAATTAAATAAAGCACGAAAAAACAAACTTACCAATAGTTGTCTCAGTAGCTCCTTGACATGAACTCTGCTGTATGTTTCAGGTACTGGCGGGCAAAGGGGTGTAGGATGAACTCCAGGCATCTGAAAACATCCATCATACTGTGGTCTACTCAAGTATTCCCCCCCCCCCCAAACTGTCAGCCATCTCCAGAAGTGCTTTTGTGTAACATTGATGATCCTTTCACCCAATGCATGTGCATTGCCATATCCATCTCTGTTTACTCCATACTCATCAGGCTGCACCACATGGATCCTTCTTCTTCGAGGAGTAGTAGTCTCAATCGCAAATCTCTCTCGATAATCTGCATCCACTAGGGCGCCGATCAATGCTTCAGGTTGCGTGTCGATCGATGCTTCATGTTGAGTGTCGATCGATGCTTCAGGTTGAGTATCGATTGATGCTTCTCCATCATATCATGCTCTGTACGAGAAACAGAATAGCAAACTGCTACAACTCCGGGATCATCTCATGTCTCATTGTATGGAAGCTGTCCTTTGACAACTCTCACTAGATCATAATAGACATTCTGGTCTACGAGTGTCAGACACAAGTAATTTGTCTGCATGTTAAAGATTGTTCTTACAGTAGCCTTGAAGGCTCTCCCAAGTAGTAGAGAATAATTCATGTCTATCTTGATATCCATAACATAAAAGTCCACTGGAACTATGGCATTTCCAATACTTACTTGAAGGTTTCTGATGATTCCTCTTGAATCTATATTATTAAAGTTGAAGTACACAATTGGATTGTTTGGAAACAAGGATAGTAGAATAAATGAGATATGTTTGGAAACATGGATAGTAGAATAAATGAGATATATTTGGAAACATTGATAGTAGAAATGTGTACTTTCTTTTATTTACACATTTAGCCATTATATTTTCAATAAATTAATAACAAATGAGAATTGTTTAGAAACATGAATAACATATTTAATACTTCTTTTTATTTAATCATTTAGCCATTGTTTTTACAACAAATTAAACAACCTTCTTTCTATATTTCTTTTTATTTACAATTATGTCACTATATTTACAATTCTTTTTATTTACAATTTTATATGGTGAAAATAAAAAGACAAACTGAAATATAAATAGTATATTATATAAAAAAAAATTTTTTAAAAAAATATTATTACCTTATTTAGTTTAGTCAAATATAAAAATTTCAAGAGTTCAATTTTCAAAAAAAAAAAATATATCGTAAAATTATAATAATTCATAGAAAACTAATGCAAAAAATTAAAATTTTGAAACATGGATAAAAGTAAAACAGTTTTAAAATATACAAAATGGACTTATCTAATTACCTAAAAACATTGGTTTGTCTAAAATAATCATAAAATAAAATTTTATATACATTCAAATAAAATAATAATTTAAAGTTGATTTATATCAAAAATTGATTTAAAATATGCATATATTAAAATTTTTATTTTTACTAAAATATTTTCCAATAACCATTATTAAAAAATGTTTTCAATATATATAAGAAAAATACAACAAAAAGATTAATTTCATATACCAACTTAAATTATGGTTTTTATATTTCACATTAAACTTAAAGATATATGTGATTATTTATAAGATGGTACATATAAAATATGATTATTTATAAGATGGTACATATAAAATACTATTAATTATATCTATCTTATTAAAAAAGAAGTACACATATAGAATACCCCTTAGTTTTCAGTGTTATTTACAATTGCATGCCACTGAGAAATAAATTGAATTTCCTATTTTAGTGCTTGTCTTTTTCAGTTATATTAATGTGTTTCTTTTTCTTTCTTATTTTAATGCTTATCTT
The DNA here is from genome assembly GCF_000801105.2 of Raphanus sativus. Classification (NCBI taxonomy): domain Eukaryota; kingdom Viridiplantae; phylum Streptophyta; class Magnoliopsida; order Brassicales; family Brassicaceae; genus Raphanus; species Raphanus sativus. The sequence continues at coordinate 5,549,153 of NC_079513.1, read as the reverse complement.
TTTCAGTTAGATTAATGTGTTTTTTTTTCCTATTTTTAATGTTTATCTTTTTAGTTAGATTAATGTATATTGTTTTTTATTCTTCAACAATTAATGATATTCTAAAGTTGTCTTTTTGTCAGCTTAAAATTGTCTAAACTATTTGAAAATATAAAAATAGTCAAAAGTAAACATATAAAGTAGATAAACAATGATCATACACCAAAAATATTTAAAATATATATTTATTCTCCATCCAAATATTGAAGTTCATCCTGTTTTTTAATTTTCAATTTAGGTATTTTGGCTTACATTACTCAAATTTATATGTTTTGAGAAATTTAAAGTATATTTAAATTTTGAAAATTTTAAAATAATTCAAACGGGTTATCCGTATCCAAACCCGCAAATACCCGAATCAAACCGAAACCAAACTTTATAAATATTTGAATATTGCTGAAATCTTTAAACTCGGGAATCTCAAACCAAAATAAATTTTAACCGAATCAGTAGGTATCCAAATACACATCCCTAACGTAGTCAATATAAAACGATCAAGTATTACAAATACATCATTTAGTATAAATAAATAAAAACTAAAATAGAATATTAATACCCGTGCGATCGCACGGGTCAAGATCTAGTGATTATTTATATGATGGACCAATACAATTAATTATATGATGACATATATATGATGCATAATAGTGACTAGGGCTGGGAGTTCAGATATCCATCCGGTTCGTTTCGGATCTGTTTGGGTTTCGGGTTTCCGGGGTTAAAGATTTCAGCCCCATTCATATATTTCTAAATTTCAGTTCGAATTATGACTAGGACTAGCGTTCAGGTATCTATTCAGGTTGGTTTCGGATCTGTTTGGGTTTTTGGTTTCTGGGGTCAAAGATTTCAGCCCCGTTAAAATTTTTCTAAATTTTAGTTCAAATTATATTCGGATCTTTGCGGGTTCAGTTCAGGTTCAGATAACTCATTTTAATTATTTTTTAAAATTCACTATATATTTTGAATTTCTTAAAATCTATAAATAAAATAATATATTGTATATAAATCTGAATAACATATGTGAGAATACCTAAACTTCATATATATATATATATATATATATATATATATATATATATGGTTTGGTTTAAATTTTGGATCAAATTAATAATTATTTAAATATTTTTGGTGTTTTGAGTGTACTTCCACTATGTTACATATTTATATTTGACTATTTTTATATATTTTTAAGTATTTAAACCAACCTAAAAGTATCATATATATTCTGGATGTTTTTATATAAAATAAAACTAAAAATATTTAATATGTATATAAGTATATAAATCTTTTTCGGATACATTTTGACATGCAAAATACTTTGGTTCGAATTGGTTATGGTTTCGGTTGTCTAAATATCAAAAGTTTGAATAATTTGGATATTTAATCAATTTTAGTTCGGGTTTGGTATTACTCTTTCGGATCGTGATCGGTTCGGTTCTTCAGACTTGAATTTTTATCCATTTTTGATATTGACATGAAAAATAAATAGCAGTATACCTTTGAAATCTACATCCGCACGGGCGTGCGGGTCAAAATCTAGTTGACCTTAAAGCAATCCACAAAAGTGAATGAATCCTCAGAACGCTCTATACTTAGCTGATCTGCCATCAGCTTAAGAATGATATTGACTGAAGAATCTAGACCACAGAGTGCACAAGGGTAGCTGATACCTCCAATAAATCAGGGAAATACAAACTTGCTATGATCACTTTTCTTCTTTAGTACAACCATCCGCTTCATCTTCTCTCAACCCTGATAGAACATCCTCTCAATGTCCTTCTCTGTCTCCTTGGTCACTCTAAAAAACATCAAGAGTCTGTGGGTAACATAAGCTCATCGAGTGGCTTGTCCTCAGGGATCCTTAGTACACTTTTTTAAAGCTAACCATCGCCTTCTCATTAGCTCCTCTCCTTAGATGCTTAGGAATCTTCTCTTTCCTTCTCCTCAGGGATGGCTACATCAATGCTTGTTGTTCTTTGTTGATGGCTCTAAAGGTTTATATGGGTGTCGAAGTGCATTCAGTATGGCTACATCAATGCTTGGTAACCGCACTTAATTGGTCATAGGCAGGTGTTTATCGTTGCTGGACAGCAGCTGTTGATCATTGCCTAACTGTTGATGTCGATCGGTGACTGACTGCTGGTGCCGATTAATGTCTTCCGTTTTCACACGGTATAGCTTAGGGGGAATGGTGTCGAGCTGCAAACACTTCATGAATTATGATCGTCATGGTCTCGCATGATCCGACTGATTCAATAGGTATTGTTGATTGGTGCTTAACATGTGATGTCGAACAGTGCTCCTCTGGTGGTTATGATCAATTCTCCTCTGGTGGTGTTGAGTGACACCAAAGAGAACTGCTGAAACTTATGGAGCTCTCGATTTGAATATCTCCCTCTTGAAACTTCTCATGCTTAACCACTTGCCAGAAAGCATCATCTATGATGACACTCATGTGGTCTGTCAGTGCTTCCTCTCTTTTTCCTTTAATCAGTGTCTCCTGATCTTAACAGTTTATAATATATGAACTACCTGAATCTCCAACTTCTTTACATGTGTGTTTAGAGCTTCAAAGTTAGTGTTGAGGTTTGTATAGACAACATTTATCTTCCCATTGAAATCCACTTGCAACTTCTGATGGCCCTCTATAACTTGATCAAGCATCCCTTCTATATTCATGAGTTGCTGGTGGTGGATTTTAATAAGAAGAACTTCCATAAGCTATGTTGTTGTTGTTGCTGTAGGGTTTCTGGTACTGTGAACTCTGGTTGTAGTTACTCTTCTAACCATTGCCATAGAAGTTCCTGATGCCTCCTTGATTCCTAGAACTCTGATTCTGAAAACCACTCACAAAGTTTATATCCTCTTCTTCTGCTTCTCCCTTATCGCCATTGAGGGAAACAACTTCTACCTCTACGAAACTGACATGCTTCTTGAGAAGCTTCTGAACACTCTCCAGCTTGGCCTTAAATTTATCCATCTGCTCCTTTCCTAAGCTGGCAGCTGATGTCCTTCTTTCAAAAGTCAGTTTTCTTGGTGTTATTGCTAGACGCCAAGTTCTCAATAAGTCTCACAGCCTCTTCTGGATTCCTATTGTTGAAGTTTCCCTCACTAGAGCCATATGATACGCCAAAGCGATGCCTCTGAAGAAGGTTTAGTAGATGCACCTCGTTCAATCCATGGTATGGACAATCTCTCTGATATGATTTGAATCTGATCCATGAGCTTTTGAAAGATTATGAAGGGTCATGTGTGAATGTAGCTATCCTGCTCCTCAAGTCCTCTGTACACGCATCATCGAAGAAATTACGCAAGAAAACGTTCTTGATTTCAGTCCACGGTGTAAGTGATCCTGGTTGTAACTCCTTAAGCTAGTGCATCTACAGAAAGTGAGTACTTGAAGAGCTTGCAAAGAAGATAGTCCTCAGGGATTCCATTGGTTTTGATAGCTGATATACCATGAATTTTACCAGTTTTCAGTCAAGGTATAATATTTTTAGTATGTATTATATGTGTTTTGGAGTCTTTGTAGAGTCTTTACAGGTTCAATTAAGTTTTGGATCAATGCATCGATTATGGAGCATTTTGGAGCTAGAGATAGAAGAAACTCGTAGCTGTTCAAGAACCAGCCATAGTCGACATTCAGATGGAATGTAGATCGATGAAAACACTTTGTTGTCGATCGACATTGACGCGAGAGGACTGGCCGACTTGAAGCTCACCAGCTGATGCCCCGACGTGGCGTCGACAAGCTTGTCGATATGAGACATGGGGTAAAGGATCCTTCGAGCAGGACTTGTTGAGATCTGTAAAATCTATGCAGACTCGCCATTACCCATTTTTCCGGACTATTACCACATGGGCGAGCCATTCTGGATACTGCACCTCTCTGATTAATCCGGTGTCCAGCAGATTCTTGACTTCCTCGTTGATGATCGCATCCCTCTCAGGGGTGAACTTTCTTCTTTCTGTCGGATATGCAAATGTAAGGTATCAACTTGCAGTTTGTGCATAATGATCTTTGGGTCGATTCCTCGCATGTCCATTTAGGACCATGCGAAACAACCGGAGTTGGATATGAGAAAATCTATTAACCTCTACCTTAATCTGGCGTCGAGCTTGGAGCCTATCTTGAGGTTACGGGTTGGATCTCCTTCGATCAGTAGAACTTCGTACATCCCTTCAACGTCTGCTCTTCTGTATGTGGGACCAGAGGTTTATCATGTAATTGCTATAAGATTCAATTACAGATTTATATATTAATTATAGGGTTTAGAGTATAGTGTTTTGAGTTTAGAATTAAAATTCAAAATTATATTTTCAGATTAAATTGAAGATTTGAAATTAAATAATAAAAAGAATAGAGTTTTATGATTTTTAGTTAAAATTTAGGGTATATGATTAAATTGGGGTATGATATAGGTCTCTAGTTTAGGATATGATATTTAGATTTAGTATTTAAAATTAAAAATTTAAAATTTAGGGTATATGATTAATTTGGGGTATGATATAGGTCTCTAGTTTAGGATATGATATTTAGATTTAGTATTTAAAATATAGGTCTCTAGTTTAGGATATGATTAATTTGGGGTATGATATGGGTTGTGTTTAAAATTTAGGGTTTAGGGTTAAGGGTTTAAGTTTTTGTAGGGTTCACAAATGAAACAGAGTGAGAGGAAAAGTAAAACGAGAGTGAGAGGTAAAATAATTATGAAACGCCTTAACAAAAGTTAAAAAAATCTGAAATAGTTAAAAAACTCTAAACCCAAATTAACTTTTATTTAAAAAATCTAAAATAGCTAAAAAGTGATATTAATTTTATAGACTCTTACAGCACTAACAAAAGTGTAAATCCTAAATTTTAAATTCTAAATCCGAAATTTAAAATCTAAACCCAAATTCTATACCCTAAATCTAAACCTCAACTATATACCCTAAACCTAAAACATATACCATAAACATAAACCCTATACCCTAAACCAAAATTCTAGACCCTAAACCCAAACCGTAAATCATAAACTCAAACCATATATCCTAAACCCAAATTCTAAACCCTACATCCAAATCTTTTGGGTGAACCTTTAAATTCACCACACATCTTACAACCAATCAGTATGCCATGTAGATAATTAATAAAAATATTAAATTTCATTTAAAAAATCTAAAATAGTTAAGAAAATGATATTAATTTTATAGACTCTACCACCACTAGAAAAACCTAAACTCTATACCCTAAACCTAAACCTTATACCCTAAAACCAAATTTTAGACCGTAAACCCAAACCGTAAATCATAAACTCAAACCATATATCCTACACCCAAATTCTAAACCATAAACCCAAACCGTAAAACCTAAATTCAAATCTTTTGGGTTTAGGGTTTACAGTTTAAGTTTAGGATCTAGGATTTGGATTTAGGATATAGAGTTTACGGTTTGGAAGTAGGGCCTAGAATTTTGGTTTATGGTATAGTATCTGGATTTAGGGTATATGGCGTGGGTTTTGGGTATAGAGTTTGAGTTTAGGATTTAGGTTATAGGGTTTAGATTTAGGATCTAGAATTTAGGATTTAGGGTTTTGTAAGTGGTGTCAGCGTCATTAAAATTAATATCATTATTTTTTAAAACTATCTTAGATTTTTAATTAGGGTGAGAGGGAAAATAAAATTATATTTCCGCCTTAATTATGCATAGCGTTTTAAACCTGATAGTGCCTATGTATGCTACATTTCTAAAAGGCATTTTCAGAATTAAAATCACCAATCAAACATAGCATTTGCATTTTCACAAACACTATCTAAAATTAAGAGGTATGTTAACCATAGCACAATTGGAAAAAAGTGCTATCTTCCTATGATATTAATACTCGATTTTCTTGTAGTGTCTTTAAAGTGGTAATGTAACAGGGTCGGGAATTCTCCTGGTCTCCCTTAATTTCCTTTACTCCCCAGGGGGTATGAAATTTAACCATCTGGTGGAGTGTTGAGGGGACGGCTCCCATGTCATGTTGTAGGATTACTTGCACTCGACTACCAGGAACTTGGTTGACATGTTGATTCCTTCAGTGTATGCTTGGAGTGTGACTTCTCCAGTGGTCTAATTGACTTATCCGCTGTATCCTATGATTGGAGTGAATTTTTGTGTCAAAGCATCTTTCTCCAGCCCCAGATCGTTACAGGTGGTTTGGAAGATGATATCGATGGAGCTCCCATTATCTACCATTATCCATTTTATCATGCAATTCGCCACAGTGAGCGATATGACAACGGCGTGGTGATGAGGGGCCAGGACCTGCTCCTTAGCCGTGAAATTGATTTTTTCCATTCAAAGGCGCAGGTTCTTATGTCTTCCGGCTTATAGACCGTTCTTGGCGTTTCTGGTGCTCTTTTTCTGCGGCCGCGTGGATTATGCCGCTTACTTGTGAGCCTCCATAGATGACATTGATTATCCTATCCTTTTGAGGTTGTGAGGCAGGAGCAGTTACATCGGGTTGATTGGTTGTCTACTTGCTTAGGAGATTCTTGGCCCTATCAGAGAGGAATTCTCGAAGGTGTCCGTTCTTTAACAGTTTGTTGCAGTCTTCCATTTTGTGACTATGGTCATTGTTAGGGGATTTTTGTGTAGGTTATTTGCGAGTACTACTGAACACTAGAAGAACCATGTATAGTTGTAAGACTTGGAGGAATTTAGACGTAGTTCTAGCCGTCTAACTCTAATCTCTTAGTCTCAAAAGTGTCGATCCTTTATTCTAGGGTTTGGGTTCCCCTTATATAGCTGTAGATGTCGGTCGGAGTAGATGGAACTCTTCCATATTTAGAAATATGGAAGGATCATCCTTGTCGGCAATTTTCCTTTTACCCAGTGGTTGAGGCGGAAGCAGGGTTGGAACCCTTCTCGTCAGGAGTCTAGAAGCCGGTGTCCTGCCCAGGGTCTGGAGGTACCCTTCTCGGCAGGAGTCTGGAAGCCGGTGTCCAGCTCAGGGTCTGGGGGAAAATACTCCGGAATAATAACCTAGAAAAATACTCAGGAGTAATAACCTAGACTTTTATCAGTTTCAAGCAGTAAAGAAAAACTTAGACTTAAACAAAATATAATAACAATCAAAAATCTCAGGCAACGGCACAAAATTTGATATTTGCTCAAATTACCCTAGAGCAACTTTACTCTTATCAAAAGAGGTCAAGTTTTAGTACTTAGAGAACAAATCCATAGGGAGCTGGGGCACACACTAGATCTTATTAGAACTAATCTAGGTTGAACTATCAAAAACAGTAAATTGCCAGTAAACTAAAACAGTGAACAACACAATTTCTCAATCAATTGATTTGGGGTTTAACTGTTATGTGAAGGCGTTAGACTTAGGATTTCTATTCCGGTAATCAGGATTATAACGATATGAATTCTTATGTGATATGCTTGCATGATATTAAAGAACCCAACACTAACAATAAACGATTCCACTCTCTTTTTCTGGGTTATCTATTACTAGATCCAATTATTCACTACACGCGCAGGTCATAATCAGGAAATCATCGATCAATATCTCTATGGGAGTATCGAGCGGAAAACTTTGCGTTGAATCGATCGATGTCTCTATAGGATAATTGATTGATGCACCTTTAGTAAGCTTTATACACGGGTTGATAACAGTTCACTAGGGTTGCTAAATAAGCTCTCGCTTGTTTCTAGCAAGTCCTAGCTCAAATAAGATAGATCTGAGGATAAATCCACTATTCAAGTATAGGTTAGCTAATCCTAGACAAGCATTAAGAACGATCTTCAAAGATGAATATCACAACTCAAGTATTCATATTTGGGGCTAATCTCTCAAAACCTATTTGAAACCTAAACCTAACAAGGTGTTTACTCAGACATAGCTAAGTAAAACATCATAATCATTAAATTAAACTGCATAGAATAGATAGATGAACAGAAAGTAATAGAGTACAAAAAAGCTCTCAAAGATAACTCTCTTTCTCACAACTTTGTAAAACTCTCTCAACTCACAAAAACGGCTCTCTAAAACTCTGTATCGGCCTCAAACACTTAGGCAAGATATAAATATTAGGTTAAAACTCGTCAGGGGTATTTCGGTAATTAGATTGAGTCTCTCCGTGTTGACCTCAAGTTCTAGTCGATATGGTCATCTCGGGTAAAATCTCTAAAGTACTCCAAAATGCTCCAAAATCACCATCTTTTCTCCAATCACTCCTGAACCTATAAATATGCTATCTAAACTCTAAAAATAGTTAATCTATCCTAAAACTCTTATATACCATGGCTAAAATCAGGTAAAATCCATGGTATATCACAAGTTTCTCCACAAATTTGTCGTTAAGGGCTGCATAGGAGCGTATTGACCCATTAGGTAGGTTCATGTACCATTGTATGGCAGGCCCTGTAAGGGTGGAACCGAAACTCTTCCACATGGTTGCTTCCCTCAGCTCCTTTAAGATTGCTACAGTGAGCATATGTTGCTTGTATTGGGACATGTGGTCATCTGGGTCGTTGGTAACCTTGTACATCCTCATGTTGGGGAAAAAGAACTTCTTCAGCATCTCTACCAATGCGATCTCATCTGCAAAAGGAGGGTTAGCGTACGAGTTCGGGTCGCTTCTTCGAATGGAAGGAGCTACTCCATAAGCCCTTTTACCATGGACTAGATGGCGTCGAACATCTTAGAGAACACCCGTTCGAGGTAGGAGGTTACAGTGGGCCTTGCTTCCGACGCTTTCTCCGGTGTTTCTTCATTGGTTTCAATTTCTGAGTCGCCGTCTTTCGTGAAGTTGGCTTGAGTTCTTCTTACGAAATCATTTCCCGCAACAGTACCTGTGAGGGATTAAACTCACCTCCTGAATTTTAGATCAGGTTAAGGTTTGAGGAAAGGTAAGGGAAAGATAACGTGGGCTGAATCCCGTAAGAACTTTGTAGAATGAATGAATGATTTATTGATATTTTTGTAAGAATTATTTACAAGAGATGTTTATAACGTTTACAAGGAAAGTAATGAATTTGAGAGCTATTGCTTATGAATAGTAAGAATGCGGATCCTCTTATCATTGTTTGATGTCTTCTTTAAATAGCCTCAGGCCCCCTTTGGTCGCTACCAACTGGTTCCCGAGATCTCCTCCGTGATTTGAGGGATTTGTAACAGCTCCCCTTTGACCGGGTCCTGTGCCTATTTATTTGTCCACGAGCTACCTCTTTGACCGGGTCCTGCGCCTATTTATTTGTCCACGAGCTGCCTCTTTTCCTCGACCTCTCTAATGAACATCTTCAGCTCACAGCCTCCGGCTCTGTCTTAGCTGCTTCTGAGGATTTAATCCATGATGGGCCTATCGCGGCCCGTTATCATTTCTTGTTGTTTATTACTAGCTAGAGGGTCATATTTGGGCCCAACAGTTGCCCCCAGCTTTCGAGATAAGATTCCTTATCTCGGAAGCTAGACCTAGCCGCCGAGCATCAATCTTTTCGTTGAGATCTCGAGCAACAGTTATCTTTATTGAAGATTTCCTTTGCTTAATCTTATGGCTACGATTGCGTATGAAAAGGCGCAAGTATCCGATTTCTCGGCCAGCAAGCTTCCCATTCCTCAATTCTCAGAGAGTTCAGGTACTTTCGAGATTAACATGTTTAATATATCCTTTTCCGGAGAGTATGGTTCTAACTTAGGTTTGGTGGGCCCTGATTCAGCTCCAGTCGAGACGTCCCAGATGGGCGATGACAAGGAGGCAGATGAGGGAGATCCAGCCAAAGAAAGCGATCTAGTTGAGGGAGACAAGGATGTCGAGATGAGCTCCCGTGATAATGATGTCCAAGAGCTGCGGCTCTTTTTGAATTATAATGTTGCTTTTCATGACTTTTGCCCAATGGGCTTTGTTTTCGTTTCAGACTTATAGCCTGAGGAGGCTTTTAAACCTTGACTTGTTTTAGGGTCTTCTGAACCCTCGTTAGTCTGGGGAGGCTTTTAAACCCTTTTATTCAAATTTCGGTTTTGTTTTTCGTATTAAGTCATTTGACTTGGTTTGATCGTTTCTTTGATGAGATTGACTTTTGTCAAGTGGAAGTTTCGGTTAGGACATGTATCGTGATTATTAGATACAATGTCCAATGACTTATCAGGTCTCGAAGATTTCGAGTGTATTCAATTTCGAGGATCCTTAGAAGGAGTTCCTGAAACATTGAGATTAGCTCCGGGTTTTTAGGAACCTGAGCTACTCTGAAGACCTTAGGAGGAGGTTCATGAGAACCTGAATTCGTTTGTGGGATTTTAAGACCCATTGAAGTTTGCTTAGGATTTCAAGACCTTTTGAGATTTGATAAGGATTTTAAGACCTTTTGAGATTCAATAAGGATTTTAAGACCTTTTGAGATTTGATAAGGATTTTAAGACCTTTTGAGATTTGACAAGGATTTTAAGACATTTGTGTTTTGATAAGGGTTTTAAGACCTTTTTATTTTGCTAAGGGTTTTAAAACCTTAGGTTTAGGTCCGTCGAGACCTGACTTCGTTTGAAGGATTTTAAGACCTTTAGTGGTTTCTAATGATTTTTAAGACCTTAGGTTTAGGTTTGTCGAAGTTTGACTTCGTCTGAAGGATTTTAAGACCTTCGAGGTTACTAAGGATTTTAAGACCTTAGATCCAGGTTCGCGGAGACCTGGGTTTGTTAGAAGGATTTTAAGACCTTTGAGATTACTGAGGATTTTAAGACCTTAGGTCCAGGTTCATGGAGACCTGAATTTGCTGAAAGGGTTGTAAGACCTTAGGTTCAGGTTCATGGAGACCTGAATTTTCTGGAAGGGTTTTAAGACCTTAGGTTCAGGTTCATGGAGACCTGAATTTGTTCGAAAGTCGAGGTATCGAAGATAATTGTTTTATTGATAATAGAATACATGGTGTCATAATAATCATACAATCACTGTTTGGGCTATATGTTCTTTAACCAAACATATGCCCCCTTTGGAGAGAGTGTTAAAATGAGATTGAGGCTGCACTCATAATGGAGTTGCCTACGTACCCAGTCAAGGGACCAAGCCTATCGTAGTTCGAGAGATTTAAGTACCTAATGATAGTATCTCTTCAGATTTGTGGCATTCCACGATCTGATTTCAGGTACTCCGGTTCGTACCTTCAGGACCTTCCCAATTGGTTCCTAACTTCCCAGCATCTGGTTCTTTGGTTCCTTCGAAAACCTTCCTAAGTACCAGGTTACCTACAACAAATTGTCGAGGCCTGACTTTGGAATTATAATGTCGAGACATTGTCTGCTGATAGTTTTGAATCCGGAGCAAAGTTCGGTCTCGTCGTTCCTCGATTAAATCGAGGCTGTATGATAAGAGCTGGTCGTTAGCTTCGGGATCAGACGTACAGAGCTCTCGACGGAGGCTCCCAGTGGAGGTTTCCGCCGGAACGACAGCTTCTATTCCGTAGGCTAAAGAGAAAAGGGTTTCCTCTGTAGCCTTTCTCGGGGTGGTTCGTCATGCCCAAAGTACTTCAAGTATCTTTTCAGACCAGGTTTTCTTATTGGTTCCGAGGCGTTTCTTGAGGTTTGCTAATATTGACTTATTAGCAGCCTCCGCCTGACCGTTATCTTGAGGTCGTCGAGGTGTTGAGAAGGTAAGGCGGATATTCCACTTTGTCGCAAAATGCTTTGAAGTCGCGAGAAATGAACTGTCCTCCGTTGTCGGTTACGATCTCATACGGGACGCCGTGGCAGCAGAAAATGTCTTTCCACACAAATCCTTCGACTTTGAATCTAGTTATCTGTTGGAAAGCTTCAGCCTCTATCAACTTCGTGAAGTAGTCTGTCAAGACCAAGAGGAAGCGTAGCTTCTGCCTTCCCCTTCCTGACGTTATGAGTGATCCTACGATGTCCATGGACCACCTCATGAACGGGTACGGAGCGGATATTGAGGATAGTTTTTCCGCAGGCTGATGTATAATCGGTGCATGCCTTTGGCATTTATCACATGAAGAGGAGTAAACCTCGCAGTCAGTGATAATGGTGGGCCAGAAATAGCCCTGTCTTTTGATTCGGATAGCTAGAGCTTTGCCCCCAGAGTGGTTTTCACAGGAGCCGTCGTGCATTTCTTTCATAAGATTGATAGCATTGAGGCTATGGATGCATTTTAGGTAAGGTCCGGAAATGCTTCCTTTATGGAGGGCTGACTCGATTATGCAGTATCTTGCGCTTAATGCTTTGAGTTTTCGGGCCTCCCACTTATTGGGGGGATCTTACCCTCCAAGATGTACTGCATGATTGGTATTCTCCAATCTTCTCTCCCAATGATTTTGTCATGAAGAGATGAGGGTGGTTCTTGTTCAGGTCCCTGAGTGTCTTGACCTGATGTCATATTGCCCCCGGAGATATTGGTCGGATTAGGCTCAAAGGAGTCTGAATTCTGAGGAATATCTCCAGGTCTGGTGTTGTTCTCCGGAGTCTGGGTCCTTTCTTCGGATGCGCTTTCAAAAGCAGAGCGACTCCTAGTCCTAGCTGCGCAGACAGGTGAATCCGCGGTCTGGATCTTGCCCCCGGAGGTATGCTTTTTAAAGCTACGAATTCTGGTTTTCGGGAACTAGTACGTTGTGAGAACTTGGTCGCTACCGTCTGGGGGTAGCTACCTTCCGTTTGCTCTTTCGGCTTGCTATCGATCTCAGCTTTGGTAGCTATGTCGATACTTAGTTTTTTGATTCCCTCTACGGGTATGATCCGTTTTACGAGGGGGTCTGATGTTGACGCTAGAGCAGCCAACGCGTCTGCTGAGGAGTTCTCTCCTCGTGGGATCCTTGTTAGTTCAAATTTGTTGAACCGCTTAGTGAGGTTCCAGACAACTTCGAGGTATGCCCCCATTCTTTCGTCCCTTGTTTCATACTCGCCGTGGAACTAGCTAGCTACTAGCTGTGAATCACTATAAGCGTTCAGCTCTCGAATTCCGAGGCTTAGGGCGAGTTTAAATCCTGCAATTAATGCTTCGTATTCAGCCTCGTTATTAGAAGCGCTGAATCCGAGCCTGTAGGATTGTTCGATGGTTTCTCCAGCTGAGGAGGTCAGCCTTAGACCGATGCCGGAACCTTGTCTTGACGAGGCTCCGTCAACGTACATACTCCACTTCAGAGCTTCCGTTTCCAAGTCTAGTTGTTCGGAAGCTAGCTCGATTATGAAATCGGCAAGGACCTGAGCTTTTGTTGCTGCTCGAGGTCTATTCTCGATATCGTATTCACTGAGTTCTATTGCCCATTTAGCTAATCGTCCTGATAGGCTAGGGCTGTGCAAAATTGTTTGCAATGGTTGTGAAGTCATTACGACGATTGAGTGCGATTGGAAATAAGGTCGCAATTTTCTGGCAGCTGTTACGACAGTTAGAGCTAGTTTTTCCATAGTAGGGTATCTAGTTTCGGCGTCTATCAGATTCTTGCTTGTATAATACACAGGTCTTTGCTCGTTTTGCTCTTCTCGTACCAGCACACCACTAACTGCAGCGGTTGACACAGCGAGGTACAGATACAGTGGTTCTCCCATTACTGGTTTGGCCAAGATGGGAGGTTCGGAAAGGTAAGCTTTCAATTGCTTGAAGGCTTCCTCGCACTTCTCGTCCCATAAGAACTTCTTATTATTTTTTAGAAGTTTGTAGAATGGGAGGCACTTATCGGTGGACCTGGATATGAATCGATTTAATGCTGCGATTCGTCTAGTCAATCTCTATACCTCTCTGGTTGTCTTAGGTGACGGCATTTCCAGAAAGGTAGCTATCTGTTTCGGGTTGGCTTCGATGCCTCTGTCGGTTACGAGGTAGCCGAGAAACTCGCCTGAAGGTACCACGAGGGTGCACTTGGCAGGGTTGAGCTTCATATCGTATTTGTTGAGGATATCGAAGCGTTCCCTTAGGTGGGAAATGTGATTTTCTCCAACTGAGGATTTGACTAGCATATCGTCAATATAGACCTCCATGGTTTTCCCGAGCTGGCCAGCGAACATTTTATTCACTAGCCTTTGATAGGTAGCTCCTGCGTTCTTTAAACCGAATGGCATGACCTTATAGCAATAGGTCCCTCGTTCAGTTATGAATGCGGTTTTCTCTTGATCGTCGGGATCCATCATGATTTGATTGTACTCTGAAAAGGCATCCATGAAGGACATGAGCTGGTGGCCAGCAGTGGCCTCGGCCAAACGATCGATGTGAGGTAACGGGAAGCTGTCTTTGGGAAAAGATTATTTATGTCGGTGAAATCTACGCAGATTCTCCATTTCCCGTTCTTCTTTTTTACTACTACTGGATTAGCTAGCCAGTCGGGATAATGTACCTCTCGAATGGACCCAGCTTTCGTAAGTCGGTCGACCTCGTCGTTAACAGCTTGTGCCTTTTCTAGGCCTAGCTTGCGACGCTTTTGTTTGATCGGTTTGAAAGTGGGGTCTACATTAAGCTTGTGAGTAGTGACGTCGGCGTTTATACCCTTCATGTCACTAGTGGTCTATGCAAAGGTTCCGACGTTGTTTTTTTAGAAAGTCGATTAGCTCCTTCTTAGTCTCGAGAGGTAGCTCAGATCCGATACTCACTTGTTTTTCAGGATTGAGTCGTCGATACTAACTTGCTCGGTGAGGATTTTAGGGGAATCTCGAATATTCTGTTGCATCTCACGACCCTCCTGGATCTGTAATTGCTATTGGGGCGATTCTTTAAGAATTTCGAATCCTCCCAGGTAACAGATCCTAGAGATCTTTTGGTTACCGTGCACGGTAGCTATCCCTTCAGGTGTCGGGAACTTCACACATTGGTGGTAAGTTGAAGATACTACTTTCATCTTATGGATCCAAGGTCTTCCTAGGATCGCATGGAACGGGGAGGGTCTGTCGATGACTACGAAGTTCGTCATTTTCATGATTCCGCCAGCTATAATTGGGAGTTTGATAGTTCCCAATGAGGTAGCTGTTTCTCCGGAAAAGCCTATGAGACTAGCCTTCTGGTCGACGATTTCGTACTCGTCTATTTCCATCCCCTTCAGGCGCTCTAGAAAATGAGGTCGACGGAGCTCCCGGTGTCTACCATGAGCTTGGGTACTTCGTACCCTGCGATGTTCAGGGTGACGATCAAGGCATCGTCGTGAGGACTGTCAAGGTTTGACGTCTCACTTTCCCAAAAGGAAATCTTAGTGTTAGACTCGGGGTTAGAAGGCTTAGTTTGAGTGTTAGACACAGCCTTCCGTACATGAGTTTTAATAGAATTAACAGAGTCTCGACACATATCGGATCCTCCGAGGATGTAGTCTACCCTCGAACCGGGGCTCGACTGAGGTAACGGTTTGCTCAGGAGGGCCTCGATTTGTAGGCTTTTCGTTTTGGTGAGGTGTCTCTGGACCTCGATCATGTCGACCCTTTTCTTAGGAGCTGGGGGTGGTGAATCGGTCTCTTTTTCAGGAGACCTTTCTCGTTTGGTGAGGTGTCTCTGGGACCTTTTTTCTGGTAGGGTTGTGGTTTTTTAGGTCCACGCCCTTTATTTCTCGGCTGTGAATTTAGCTGCCAGTTGTCGTTGGAGTCCCAACATTCCTCAGTTGAGTGTCCTTTCCGATCGTGATAAGAGCAGTGTTTGTTCTCATCATATCCTTTTGACCAGGGGGTTTTGTTTGCTGCGGCGACAGTTTTCTTCCTTATCTTCCTTAATTGCATAGGAATGTTCTCACTGGGTCTGATTGTTTCGAGAGTTCCCCTTTTTATGAGGTCCTTTTGCTTCTGAGGCTTCACCTTTCGGGTGATTCTGGGGTTTCTGTGGAGTTTATCCAGTGCAGCTGTTTCCTCTTCCAAGGTGACGTATCTAGACGCTTTATGAAGAGCATCATCGATAGTTGGGGAAGGATTGAGCGTTAGCTCCGACCAAAGTTCTGATTTATACCAGAGACCTCTTCTGAGAGCCTCGATGGCGACCTGGTCGTTGGGGTTGAGAGCTTAGTTCTCACTGCTCTGAATTTTTCGATTAGGCTCGTAGTGAGTCTCCCACTCCCTGTCTGATTTTCCAGAAGTCAGCCTCGGATGCTTGCTTCAGGATATGAGTCGAGTATTGCTTCATGAAAGCGTTGCTTAACTGGTCGAAGCTATCTATCAAATTTGGTTCGAGACCAGAGAACCATTCGAGGGCTGTTTCGACTAGATTTTCGGCGAATGTCCTGCAGTAACCTGCTTCGCATTCTTCTTTCGTAAAGTGAGCTTTCACGATAGCTAACCGGAAGGCTCTCAGGTAAGCCTTTGGGTCTGAGGTCCCGTCGTATTCGGGGATCCTAATTTTTCGGGTGTCTCTTATGTAAGAGTTGGCAATTCTGTCAGTGAATGGAGTTCCACAGGTCTCTTCGACCAAGCTCTCGATTTCGGTAGCTGAGCTCGTTGCCTTGTGGACTTGAGCTCCCAATTTTTGGAGAGCTGCGTGAGTTCGTTCCATATATCTGCGAATAGCCTCAGGTCCCTCTAGAGGAAGGACAGTCGGGTCATCATTAGGTACCTGTCGAACAGGCCCCTGATGGAATCGTGTTCGATCATTTTCCCAAGTGCCAGGTGCGCTGATTTGCTCACTGGCCCTTGGGTTATTTTGACGAGTTAGGTTAGTGGGCGAGTTGTAGGATCAGCATCCGTCCTTTGATGTTCATTCGGATTTGTGTTTAGGTTTCTGGCCTGAAACACCGAAGCTGACGTTCTGCCCCCGGACGGATTGGATACTCCTTCTCCTGACCTAAGAATAGGTGGTGGAGGAGGGTAAGCGAGTGCTCTGACCAGTATGAGGCGTTTGGAAAGCAGGTGCCTGTTCTCCCGAACCAGTGTTATCAAGGGAAAAATCTAGACGTCCTCGAGGAAACGAGGGGTCGGTTATTCGATCTTGGAAGGTAACTCCCGAGCCCCTACATTGCGGTGGTTAGTTGTTGCGATTAGAGATCTAGTGATCTCTTCGAATCGTTGCTGCCGAGCGGCTAGCTGTTGCATGGTACGCTCGCTTTCCTGAGCTTTGTCTACCAACTGCATCATCATGCGACGGATCTCAGAGAGCTGAGCCTCCGTCTGGTTCGGAGCAGGTTGATGCTGAGGGGTAACAAGGGCTGGGAGCCCTGGATCGATCCCACTGGAGGTTCTCGTGTTGGCTGCTCCAGCACTGTTCATCGGGATAATGTTCATCGAGATACTGTTCATCGAGATACTGTTCATCGAGATACTGTTCTTCCAGTACTGTTCATCCGGTACTGTTCATCGGGATACTGTTCATCGTGACACTATTTAGTGGTTAGATGGATTTGTTGTCTGATCGACTGGATTCATCCTTAAATTGGAGTAAGGGATTCGATTGTTTCTTCCCCACAGACGGCGCCAATTGTGAGGGATTAAACTCACCTCCTGGATTTTAGATCAGGTTAAGTTTGAGGAAAGGTAAGGAAAGATAACGTGGGCTGAATCCCGTAAGAACTTTGTAGAATGAATGAATGATTTATTGATATTTTTGTAAAAATGTTTACAAGAGATGTTTATAATGTTTACAAGGAAAGTAATGAATTTGAGAGCTATTGCTTATGAATAGTAAGAATGCGGATCCTCTGATCATTGTTTGATGTCTTCTTTAAATAGCCTCAGGCCCCCTTTGGTCGCTACCAACTGGTTCCCGAGATCTACTCCGTGATTTGAGGGATTTGTAACAGCTCCCCTTTGACCGGGTCATGCGCCTATTTATTTGTCCACGAGCTACCTCTTTGACCGGGTCATGCGCCTATTTATTTGTCACGAGCTGCCTCTTTTCCTCGACCTCTCTAATGAACATCTTCAGCTCACAGCCTTCGGCTCTGTCTTAGCTGCTTCTGAGGATTTAATCCATGATGGGCCTATCGCGGCCCGTTATCATTTCTTGTTGTTTATTACTACCTAGAGGGTCATATTTGGGCCCAACAGTACCTCCATTCAGTGGTGGATGCTGTAGGGTATATTCGCCTTCAGCAATCAGCGTTTCTAGGAGAATGCATAGGTCAAACCTGAGTTTGGAACCGTCGTTGCTTGTTGCTCGTTATGTGGAGGGATTGGTTCTCTTCTCGGAGGACGAGATTCTCAGCCTCGAGATGCGAGAGTTTCTCGGTACTTTTCTCCAGCAACTTGAAGTGTTCGCCTAGTTTTTTTTCAAGGCTTGAACTTCTGAGCGAATCTCATGATTTTTGCAGATGCATCTTGAGCTTAATGTAGCTTGGTGACTTAAATTAGCAAAGCATCGAGTTGAGTCTGCAGCTCAATCTCTCTCGGAGTAGCCGGAAGTCATTTGTCTTGTTCGTTTGTTTCCACCATCACGTAGCTTAGATTATCTTTTCCTTCAAGCGCAAAACTGTTAGGTTATTTTTAAGTAGGATCTTTTAGGTACTAAGTAAAACAGTAAACAAATAGAAGATAGAGACTGAAAGAGAGATTTTATTAATCGTACGGGCAGGAACTACAATGTTTGGTGTATAAATCCTAGTTCTAGCCGCCTAGCTCTAGTCTCTTAGTCTCTGAATGTCGATCTTTTATTCCAGGGTTTGGGCTCCTCTTTTATAGCCTGATCATGGTCGTGATTAGGTTAAACTCTTTCATATTAAGAAAAATGGAAGAATATCCTGTAGTAAAAACTTCATTTTTTACCCGAAGACAAAAATGGAGCAGGGATTGGAGTCGGGATTTTTCTAGGCAGGAATATGAAGGCCAGTGTCCTGCTCGGGGAGTGGAGGAATTCCTTGCTGGATTATTTTTCCTCAACAAAAATCTTTTTCAATCTCGATTTTTGCTTCTCTGTTTTTTTACTTACTGTTTTATGTACCTACAAAGATCTCACCTAAAAATACCCTAATACTCACCGCCATTAAGAAAAGCCAAATGATACGCAAAGAGAACCTCATTTATACCAAAGAAGAGGTGCTCCAAGTCACCTAAGTTCTGAATAGCTATAAGAGTTCTCAAGGCAGAAAAATTAAGCTGGGAAGACGAAATCTCAAACTTCTCTTCATGTACACACTTTCTCTAGCATTTTGTTGTTGCTCTAATTTTAAGAGTGGCTTTTTAATTTTTGGGAGAAAAAAGAGTTTGACAACTTCTTAAGAGCATCTCCAACCCCACTTATAATTTACTCCAAATTGAGAAATGTAGTTGAAAATGGAGTGGAAAATGGAGTGATGAACCAAAAAATAAAAACATTACTCTATTTATGGAGTAATGCTTTTATTTTTTGGTCATCACTCTATTTTCCACTCCATTTTCAACTACATTTTCATAATTTGGAGTAAATTATGGAGTGGGGTTAGAGATGTCCTAATAACATTTTGGTGGCATAGCTCACCAAGCCAGATCATTAATGTTGTTTCTTTATTTGGCTTGGTCAAATTTCACCATTGATGGCTTATATTAATGTCTATGGCACTTTCTTGTCTTGTTATTGTATATTTGACAATCATTTCTTATAGTAAAAATGATTTTTGACTACATACAATATTGGTCATCTCATGGCAAATAATTTAAATAAACTAATGTATACCTAATTATACGAAGCATATGTTATGCATGACAACATTTCTCAACTTAATATGCTATGTAGTTAACATCACAAGTTTAATTTCATTCATCCAAAAAGTTATGTGATGTGAATGCGAGAGACAATTTAAATCTCCCATTTTATCAACTAAAATATAACGTATCTGACGATAATTTAACTAAAATCAGATTTTGACTCTCGTTTTAAAAACCGTAAGAGTTTTAAAAACTCTTATTTACAAAATCAATATGTTTTACAAAATTATGATAAGTGGTGTTATAAAAAAATTTCTGACTCTAACATTTAATTTGTTTAATATAAAATTAATCAAATTAATGAATTATTTATTTATACTTTATATAAACAAAAATTTAATTCATTTAAACTTAGTAAAACTTTTCATATTAGATTCTTATTCTAAGATTATTTTTATCTTAAACATATATAAAAAATAATTATATACGCGAGATTATGTTTGGTTTAAGTGACATCAAATAAGTTTTAAACAAATTAAAATGTTAGAGTCACTAAACTGACGTCAAATAAGTTATAAAATTTATCAAATAATATTAATCAGAGAGAACTACAGAAATTTTACTAAGGTTCATAAGAAAAAAAATTAAAAAAAATTAATAGTATCTTATATAACTTTCATGTTTAATATAAATAATATTAATATATAGTTTTTTAATACACTAAAATTTATGATATTATGTGACCTTAAATTTTAGATATTAAAACACTACTTATCAATAAATGTTAAAACTTATTGATTTTGTAAATTAAATATTGTTAAAAAATATTCTTACCTGCTAAATGTAGGTAAAATCTAATTTTGGGTTATATTTGCACTCGGTAGCGGTTGTTGGCGTTTTGTAACAATCACATAAAACACTACAAAACACTAGAACACTTCAAACTGCTCTAAACCTTTTAAATTCAAAAGATGGTTCTAGTTAGCGTTTGCGGTTGTGGATGGTTGCGAGAAAAAAATATTTTTTAAACTATATAAGTATAAAATAAAAATATTCAGTTAAATTTAAATAATATAAATGCTAATATATAATTTAAAAGCGAATAATATATAATTTTTAAATATAATTATTATAATAATATAACTTTAATATTTTAATTATATAAAATGTAAATATTATTCAATTATCATTTAACTAATGCAATATTTGATGGTAAACCAGTTATAAGTATCCTGTAAATGCATATTTTCCGGTACCAGCTGTACAAATTTTCTTAAAATGACAACTATCTGCATCCGCAAACGTCCGCAATCGCATCGGACAGGCCCTTAACGAATTATCCTTTTCCAAAACAAAATGAGGGCATCTTTGGGTTTTCAAATTACTTTTGCTGGTACAGAAACACAAATACGTTCTAAAGTGATAAAAATGGTGGGAAAAATACTTTCCTAGAAAAAGATGAAGGAGGTTTGGGGTTTAAGGATATTATGGATTTTAACACTGCTATGCTGGGGAAACAGTTATGGAGGCTGATAGAAAAGCCGGAATCTTTGTTTGCCCGAGTTTTTAAAGGACGATATTTCAGGAATGCTTCGCCCTGGAACCGATCCGCTCGTACTCTCCATCTTATGGCTGGAGGAGTATAATCTCAGCTAGATCTCTGGTTAGCAAAGGACTAATTAAAAGGGTGGGAACGGGATCTTCCATATCAGTATGGAATGATCCTTGGCTCCCAACCACTCGCCCGAGAGACAGCAAATAAAAAACAAAACATTTCTTTCCCGGATCTAAGAGTGGAAGCTCTTATTAATCCGGACACACGCGTACATGGAACTCTTCGGCAATTCGGGCTCTCATTGATCCACAAGATGCAATAATTATTGAAAGCATACCATTGGGTAGAACTCATATAGAGGATAAGACGGATGGCATTTTACAAAAAATGGAAAATACACGGTTAAATCAGGATATCAGGCGGAAAGGGTATACCCGGATAAAGATAAACCCCTAGAGACTTTTGGACCTATGGTGGATGTTTTAAAAGCCTCTTGTTGGAAAGTGAAGTGTCCCCCAAAGATAAAACATTTTCTATGGCAGCTTTTGTCAGGGTGCATTGCGGTAAAGAAAAATTTGAAGGCCAGGGGATTGAAGGGAGATATTTATTGTGACAGATGTGGAGATTCAGAGGAATCAATAAATCATGTTTTCTTTGATTGCCCCCAGCCCGTCAAGTTTGGGCGCTTTCAAGAGATACCATCAAATCCACAAATTTTTTCCTGCCGCTTCTCTCTTTACAAACATGGATCACTTGTTCTGGCGGGTTACACCGACTATGGATGATCACCAGTTTGCATGGATATTATGGTACATTTGGAAAGCTAGGAATAGTAAGGTATTTAGTAATTTAGATGTGGAAACCAATGGACACACTTAAAAAGGCAGAAGTTGAATCGAGATTATGGGCTGAGGCGCAAGAGATAAGCACCCAAAGAATATCACAGCAGGTGGAAGGCAGAAGGTTACCACAATCCCAGGACGATAGTGTTTTCACGGATGGTTCTTGGAAAAACAAGGAAAACTTTTCAGGACAGGGTTGGTTCAGTACACTACAAGGATTTCAAGGATTAATGGGAGCAAGGAATATACGGGCAAGTTTATCACCCTTTACACTCAGAGGTAGAGGCTTTAATTTGGGCAATGGAGTGTATGATGGGAATCTACGTCAATATCAAGTTACTTTTGCTACGGATTGTTCTCAGTTGGTGAAGATGGTTTCAGAACCAAGGAATGGCCGGCATTCGCAAGTTATTTAGAAGATATCAAGATATTGAGAGAAAGTTTCACAAGCTCGGAGATCATTCATGTACCGAGGACGGAAACACAAGAGCAGATAGTCTTGCACGCGGGGCTAGACAGCAAACTTCTTTCATCGTCCAATGGTGCAATCAGAGCACTCCCAGTTCTAGTATTACAGAGTCTAGATGAGTTTGTGTGTTTGATGTCAAAAAAAAAATACTTTCCTAAAGTAATTATTTCTCTATAAGTACTCTTTTTGAAGTCAGTTTCAAAAAATAATTATTTCTCTATAAAATTTGTGCCCACAAAAAATAATACAAAAATAGATCACACATTACGTGCGGAAATTGAAAGATGCAACATACTCCTAGAAAGGAAACGTTTTTATTTAATTTTTATAATGCAGAACCAAAGAAAGTATTTGCCCACAATCTTTGAAACCTGTAAACGTTTTCTCATTTTTTTATTTTTTATGGTTGCCGCAATGTTTTTAAACCTGAGACACCGAATCGAATAATGTTTCGGACCACAGTGTCATCAGATCAACCCTGGATGAACCGCAGATTAATAAATATTTTTTTAATAAATAAATTAGTTTAATGTTTTATTGTATAATAATATATTAGCTATGAAAATAAATATATTGAAGCTAAATTTAATATTTTCTAAATGGTAGAGAGATAAAATTAAAAAGTTTTCTCTCTTCTCTTCTAAAGAGAGAGAATTCTCTCTTCGTCTCGTCCTTCTTATCACACTTCCGATCATTCATAAGTATGAGATGAAAACTATCTTTTGTTTT
>NC_079513.1:5490780-5525938 GCF_000801105.2 Raphanus sativus | reverse complement strand
TTTAAGACCTTAGGTCCAGGTTCATGGAGACCTGAATTTTGCTGAAAGGTTTTGTAAGACCTTAGGTCAGGTTCATGGAGCCTGAATTTTCTGGAAGGGTTTTAGACCTTAGGTTCAGGTTCATGGAGACCTGAATTTGTTCGAAAGTCGAGGTATCGAAGATAATTGTTTTATTGATAGTAGATACATGGTGTTCATAATAATCATACAATCACTGTTTGGGCTATATGTTCTTTAACCAAACATATGCCCCCTTTGGAGAGAGTGTAAAATGAGATTGAGGCTGCACTCATAACGGAGTTGCCTACGTACCCAGTCAAGGGACCAAGCCTATCGTAGTTCGAGAGATTTAAGTACCTAATGATAGTATCTCTTTCAGATTTGTGGCATTCCACGATCTGATTTCAGGTACTCCGGTTCGTACCTTCAGGACCTTCCCAATTGGTTCCTAACTTCCCAGCATCTGGTTCTTGGTTCCTTCGAAAACCTTCCTAAGTACCAGGTCACCTACACAAATTGTCGAGGCCTGACTTTGGAATTATAATGTCGAGACATTGTCTGCTGATAGTTTTGAATCTGGAGCAAAGTTCGGTCTCGTCGTTCCTCGATTAAATCGAGGCTGTATGATAAGAGCTGGTCGTTAGCTTCGGGATCAGAGTGTACAGAGCTCTTGACGGAGGCTCCCAGTGGAGGTTTCCGCGGAACGACAGCTTCTATTCCGTAGGCTAAAGAGAAAGGGTTTCCTCTGTAGCCTTTCTCGGGTGGTTCGTCATGCCCAAAGTACTTCAAGTATCTTTTCAGACCAGGTTTTCTTATTGGTTCCGAGGCGTTTCTTGAGGTTTGCTAATTATTACTTATTAGCAGCCTCGCCTGACCGTTATCTTGAGGTCGTCGAGGTGTTGAGAAGGTAAGGCGGATATTCCACTTTGTCGCAAAATGCTTTGAAGTCGCGAGAAATGAACTGTCTCCGTTGTCGGTTACGATCTCATACGGGACGCCGTGGCAGCAGAAAATGTCTTTCCACACAAATCCTTCGACTTTGAATCTAGTTATCTGTTGGAAAGCTTCAGCCTCTATCAACTTCGTGAAGTAGTCTGTCAAGACCAGAGGAGCGTAGCTTCTGCCTTCCCCTTCCTGACGTTATGAGTGATCCTACGATGTCCATGGACCACCTCATGAACGGGTACGGAGCGGATATTGAGGATAGTTTTTCCGCAGGCTGATGTATAATCGGTGCATGCCTTTGGCATTTATCACATGAAAGAGTAAACCTCGCAGTCAGTGATAATGGTGGGCCAGAAATAGCCCTGTCTTTTGATTCGGATAGCTAGAGCTTTGCCCCCGAGTGGTTTTCACAGGAGCCGTCGTGCATTTCTTTCATAAGATTGATAGCATTGAGGCTATGGATGCATTTTAGGTAAGGTCCGGAAATGCTTCCTTTATGGAGGGCTGGCTCGATTATACAGTATCTTGCGCTTAATGCTTTGAGTTTTCGGGCCTCCCACTTATTGGGGGATCTTACCCTCCAAGATGTACTGCATGATTGGTATTCTCCAATCTTCTCTCCCAATGATTTTGTCATGAAGAGATGAGGGTGGTTCTTGTTCAGGTCCCTGAGTGTCTTGACCTGATGTCATATTGCCCCCGGAGATATTGGTCGGATTAGGCTCAAAGGAGTCTGAATTCTGAGGAATATCTCCAGGTCTGGTGTTGTTCTCCGGAGTCTGGGTCCTTTCTTCGGATGCGCTTTCAAAAGCAGAGCGACTCCTAGTCCTAGCTGCGCAGACAGGTGAATCCGCGGTCTGGATCTTGCCCCGGAGGTATGCTTTTTAAAGCTACGAATTCTGGTTTTCGGGAACTAGTACGTTGTGAGAACTTGGGTCGCTACCGTCTGGGGGTAGCTACCTTCCGTTTGCTCTTTCGGCTTGCTATCGATCTCAGCTTTGGTAGCTATGTCGATACTTAGTTTTTTTGATTCCCTCTACGGGTATGATCCGTTTTACGAGGGGGTCTGATGTTGACGCTAGAGCAGCCAACGCGTCTGCTGAGGAGTTCTCTCCTCGTGGGATCCTTGTTAGTTCAAATTTGTTGACTGCTTAGTGAGGTTCCAGACAACTTCGAGGTATGCCCCCCATTCTTTCGTCCCTTGTTTCATACTCGCCGTGGAACTGGCTAGCTACTAGCTGTGAATCACTATAAGCGTTCAGCTCTCGAATTCCGAGGCTTAGGGCGAGTTTAATCCTGCAATTAATGCTTCGTATTCAGCCTCGTTATTAGAAGCGCTGAATCCGAGCCTGTAGGATTGTTCGATGGTTTCTCCAGCTGAGGAGGTCAGCCTTAGACCGATGCCGGAACCTTGTCTTGACGAGGCTCCGTCAACGTACAGACTCCACTTCAGAGCTTCCGTTTCCAAGTCTAGTTGTTCGGAAGCTAGCTCGATTATGAAATCGGCAAGGACCTGAGCTTTTGTTGCTGCTCGAGGTCTATTCTCGATATCGTATTCACTGAGTTCTATTGCCCATTTAGCTAATCGTCCTGATAGGCTAGGGCTGTGCAAAATTGTTTGCAATGGTTGTGAAGTCATTACGACGATTGAGTGCGATTGGAAATAAGGTCGCAATTTTCTGGCAGCTGTTACGACAGTTAGAGCTAGTTTTTCCATAGTAGGGTATCTAGTTTCGGCGTCTATCAGATTCTTGCTTGTATAATACACAGGTCTTTGCTCGTTTTGCTCTTCTCGTACCAGCACACCACTAACTGCAGCGGTTGACACAGCGAGGTACAGATACAGTGGTTCTCCCATTACTGGTTTGGCCAAGATGGGAGGTTCGGAAAGGTAAGCTTTCAATTGCTTGAAGGCTTCCTCGCACTTCTCGTCCCATAAGAACTTCTTATTATTTTTTAGAAGTTTGTAGAATGGGAGGCACTTATCGGTGGACCTGGATATGAATCGATTTAATGCTGCGATTCGTCTAGTCAATCTCTATACCTCTCTGGTTGTCTTAGGTGACGGCATTTCCAGAAAGGTAGCTATCTGTTTCGGGTTGGCTTCGATGCCTCTGTCGGTTACGAGGTAGCCGAGAAACTCGCCTGAAGGTACCACGAGGGTGCACTTGGCAGGGTTGAGCTTCATATCGTATTTGTTGAGGATATCGAAGCGTTCCCTTAGGTGGGAAATGTGATTTTCTCCAACTGAGGATTTGACTAGCATATCGTCAATATAGACCTCCATGGTTTTCCCGAGCTTGCCAGCGAACATTTTATTCACTAGCCTTTGATAGGTAGCTCCTGCGTTCTTTAAACCGAATGGCATGACCTTATAGCAATAGGTCCCTCGTTCAGTTATGAATGCGGTTTTCTCTTGATCGTCGGGATCCATCATGATTTGATTGTACTCTGAAAAGGCATCCATGAAGGACATGAGCTGGTGGCCAGCAGTGGCCTCGGCCAAACGATCGATGTGAGGTAACGGGAAGCTGTCTTTGGGAAAAGATTATTTATGTCGGTGAAATCTACGCAGATTCTCCATTTCCCGTTCTTCTTTTTTACTACTACTGGATTAGCTAGCCAGTCGGGATAATGTACCTCTCGAATGGACCCAGCTTTCGTAAGTCGGTCGACCTCGTCGTTAACAGCTTGTGCCTTTTCTAGGCCTAGCTTGCGACGCTTTTGTTTGATCGGTTTGAAAGTGGGGTCTACATTAAGCTTGTGAGTAGTGACGTCGGCGTTTATACCCTTCATGTCACTAGTGGTCTATGCAAAGGTTCCGACGTTGTTTTTTTAGAAAGTCGATTAGCTCCTTCTTAGTCTCGAGAGGTAGCTCAGATCCGATACTCACTTGTTTTTCAGGATTTGAGTCGTCGATACTAACTTGCTCGGTGAGGATTTTAGGGGAATCTCGAATATTCTGTTGCATCTCACGACCCTCCTGGATCTGTAATTGCTATTGGGGCAATTCTTTAAGAATTTCGAATCCTCCCAGGTAACAGATCCTAGAGATCTTTTGGTTACCGTGCACGGTAGCTATCCCTTCAGGTGTCGGGAACTTCACACATTGGTGGTAAGTTGAAGATACTACTTTCATCTTATGGATCCAAGGTCTTCCTAGGATCGCATGGAACGGGGAGGGTCTGTCGATGACTACGAAGTTCGTCATTTTCATGATTCCGCCAGCTATAATTGGGAGTTTGATAGTTCCCAATGAGGTAGCTGTTTCTCCGGAAAAGCCTATGAGACTAGCCTTCTGGTCGACGATTTCGTACTCGTCTATTTCCATCCCCTTCACGGCGCTCTAGAAAATGAGATCGACGGAGCTCCCGGTGTCTACCATGAGCTTGGGTACTTCGTACCCTGCGATGTTCAGGGTGACGATCAAGGCATCGTCGTGAGGACTGTCAAGGTTTGACGTCTCACTTTCCCAAAAGGAAATCTTAGTGTTAGACTCGGGGTTAGAAGGCTTAGTTTGAGTGTTAGACACAGCCTTCCGTACATGAGTTTTAATAGAATTAACAGAGTCTCGACACATATCGGATCCTCCGAGGATGTAGTCTACCCTCGAACCGGGGCTCGACTGAGGTAACGGTTTGCTCAGGAGGGCCTCAATTTGTAGGCTTTCTCGTTTCGGTGAGGTGTCTCTGGGACCTCGATCATGTCGACCCTTTTCTTAGGAGCTGGGGGTGGTGAATCGGTCTCTTTTTCAGGAGACCTTTCTCGTTTTGGTGAGGTGTCTCTGGGACCTTTTTTCTGGTAGGGTTGTGGTTTTTTTAGGTCCACGCCCTTTATTTCTTCGGCTGTGAATTTAGCTGCCAGTTGTCGTTGGAGGTCCCAACATTCCTCAGTTGAGTGTCCTTTCCGATCGTGATAAGAGCAGTGTTTGTTCTCATCATATCCTTTTGACCAGGGGGTTTTGTTTGCTGCGGCGACATGTTTTCTTCCTTATCTTCCTTAATTGCATAGGAATGTTCTCACTGGGTCTGATTGTTTCGAGAGTTCCCCTTTTTATGAGGTCCTTTTGCTTCTGAGGCTTCACCTTTCGGGTGATTCTGGGGTTTCTTGTGGAGTTTATCCAGTGCAGCTGTTTCCTCTTCCAAGGTGACGTATCTAGACGCTTTATGAAGAGCATCATCGATAGTTGGGGAAGGATTGAGCGTTAGCTCCGACCAAAGTTCTGATTTATACCAGAGACCTCTTCTGAGAGCCTCGATGGCGACCTGGTCGTTGGGGTTTGAGAGCTTAGTTCTCACTGCTCTGAATTTTTCGATTAGGCTCGTAGTGAGTCTCCCACTCCCTGTCTGATTTTCCAGAAGTCAGCCTCGGATGCTTGCTTCAGGATATGAGTCGAGTATTGCTTCATGAAAGCGTTGCTTAACTGGTCGAAGCTATCTATCAAATTTGGTTCAAGACTAGAGAACCATTCGAGGGCTGTTTCGACTAGATTTTCGGCGAATGTCCTGCAGTAACCTGCTTCGCATTCTTCTTTCGTAAAGTGAGCTTTCACGATAGCTAACCGGAAGGCTCTCAGGTAAGCCTTTGGGCCTGAGGTCCCGTCGTATTCGGGGATCCTAATTTTTCGGGTGTCTCTTATGTAAGAGTTGGCAATTCTGTCAGTGAATGGAGTTCCACAGGTCTCTTCGACCAAGCTCTCGATTTCGGTAGCTGAGCTCGTTGCCTTGTGGACTTGAGCTCCCAATTTTTGGAGAGCTGCGTGAGTTCGTTCCATATATCTGCGAATAGCCTCAGGTCCCTCTAGAGGAAGGACAGTCGGGTCATCATTAGGTACCTGTCGAACAGGCCCCTGATGGAATCGTGTTCGATCATTTTCCCAAGTGCCAGGTGCGCTGATTTGCTCACTGGCCCTTGGGTTATTTTGACGAGTTAGGTTAGTGGGGCGAGTTGTAGGATCAGCATCCGTCCTTTGATGTTCATTCGGATTTGTGTTTAGGTTTCTGGCCTGAAACACCGAAGCTGACGTTCTGCCCCCGGACGGATTGGATACTCCTTCTCCTGACCTAAGAATAGGTGGTGGAGGAGGTAAGCGAGTGCTCTGACCAGTATGAGGCGTTTGGAAAGCAGGTGCCTGTTCTCCCGAACCAGTGTTATCAAGGGAAAAATCTAGACGTCCTCGAGGAAACGAGGGGTCGGTTATTCGATCTTGGAAGGTAACTCCCGAGCCCCTACATTGCGGTGGTTAGGTTGTTGCGATTAGAGATCTAGTGATCTCTTCGAATCGTTGCTGCCGAGCGGCTAGCTGTTGCATGGTACGCTCGCTTTCCTGAGCTTTGTCTACCAACTGCATCATCATGCGACGGATCTCAGAGAGCTGAGCCTCCGTCTGGTTAGGAGCAGGTTGATGCTGAGGGGTAACAAGGGCTGGGAGCCCTGGATCGATCCCACTGGAGGTTCTCGTGTTGGCTGCTCCAGCACTGTTCATCGGGATAATGTTCATCGAGATACTGTTCATCGAGATACTGTTCATCGAGATACTGTTCTTCCAGTACTGTTCATCCGGGTACTGTTCATCGGGATACTGTTCATCGTGACACTATTTAGTGGTTAGATGGATTTGTTGTCTGATCGACTGGATTCATCCTTAAATTGGAGTAAGGGATTCGATTGTTTCTTCCCCACAGACGGCGCCAATTGTGAGGGATTAAACTCACCTCCTGGATTTTAGATCAGGTTAAGGTTTGAGGAAAGGTAAGGGAAAGATAACGTGGGCTGAATCCCGTAAGAACTTTGTAGAATGAATTAATGATTTATTGATATTTTTGTAAAAAATTTTTACAAGAGATGTTTATAACGTTTACAAGGAAAGTAATGAATTTGAGAGCTATTGCTTATGAATAGTAAGAATGCGGATCCTCTGATCATTGTTTGATGTCTTCTTTAAATAGCCTCAGGCCCCCTTTGGTCGCTACCAACTGGTTCCCGAGATCTACTCCGTGATTTGAGGGATTTGTAACAGCTCCCCTTTGACCGGGTCATGCACCTATTTATTTGTCCACGAGCTACCTCTTTGACCGGGTCATGCGCCTATTTATTTGTCCACGAGCTGCCTCTTTTCCTCGACCTCTCTAATGAACATCTTCAGCTCACAGCCTTCGGCTCTGTCTTAGCTGCTTCTGAGGATTTAATCCATGATGGGCCTATCGCGGCCCGTTATCATTTCTTGTTGTTTATTACTACCTAGAGGGTCATATTTGGGCCCAACAGTACCTCCATTCAGTGGTGGATGCTGTAGGGTATATTCGCCTTCAGCAATCAGCGTTTCTAGAGAATGCATAGGTCAAACCTGAGTTTGGAACCGTCGTTGCTTGTTGCTCGTTATGTGGAGGGATTGGTTCTCTTCTCGGAGGACGAGATTCTCAGCCTCGAGATGCGAGAGTTTCTCGGTACTTTTCTCCAGCAACTTGAAGTGTTCGCCTAGTTTGTTTTTCAAGGCTTGAACTTCTGAGCGAATCTCATGATTTTTTGCAGATGCATCTTGAGCTTAATGTAGCTTGGTGACTTAAATTAGCAAAGCATCGAGTTGAGTCTGCAGCTCAATCTCTCTCGGAGTAGCCGGAAGTCATTTGTCTTGTTCGTTTGTTTCCACCATCACGTAGCTTACATTATCTCTTTCCTTCAAGCGCAAAACTGTTAGGTTATTTTTAAGTAGGATCTTTTAGGTACTAAGTAAAACAGTAAACAAATAGAAGATAGAGACTGAAAGAGAGATTTTATTAATCGTACGGACAGGAACTACAATGTTTGGTGTATAAATCCTAGTTCTAGCCGCCTAGCTCTAGTCTCTTAGTCTCTGAATGTCGATCTTTTATTCCAGGGTTTGGGCTCCTCTTTTATAGCCTGATCATGGTCGTGATTAGGTTAAACTCTTTCATATTAAGAAAAATGGAAGAATATCCTGTAGTAGAAAACTTCATTTTTTACCCGAAGACAAAAATGGAGCAGGGATTGGAGTCGGGATTTTTCTAGGCAGGAATATGAAGGCCAGTGTCCTGCTCGGGGAGTGGAGGAATTCCTTGCTGGATTATTTTTCCTCAACAAAAATCTTTTTCAATCTCGATTTTTGCTTCTCTGTTGTTTACTTACTGTTTTATAGTACCTACAAAGATCTCACCTAAAAATACCCTAATACTCACCGCCATTAAGAAAAGCCAAATGATACGCAAAGAGAACCTCATTTATACCAAAGAAGAGGTGCTCCAAGTCACCTAAGTTCTGAATAGCTATAAGAGTTCTCAAGGCAGAAAAATTAAGCTGGGAAGACGAAATCTCAAACTTCTCTTCATGTACACACTTTCTCTAGCATTTTGTTGTTGCTCTAATTTTAAGAGTGGCTTTTTAATTTTTGGGAGAAAAAAAGAGTTTGACAACTTCTTAAGAGCATCTCCAACCCCACTTTATAATTTACTCCAAATTGAGAAATGTAGTTGAAAATGGAGTGGAAAATGGAGTGATGACCAAAAAATAAAAACATTACTCTATTTATGGAGTAATGCTTTTATTTTTTGGTCATCACTCTATTTTCCACTCCATTTTCAACTCCATTTCATAATTTGGAGTAAATTATGGAGTGGGGTTAGAGATGTCCTAATAACATTTTGGTGGCATAGCTCACCAAGCCAGATCATTAATGTTGTTTCTTTATTTGGCTTGGTCAAATTTCACCATTGATGGCTTATATTAATGTCTATGGCACTTTCTTGTCTTGTTATTGTATATTTGACAATCATTTCTTATAGTAAAAATGATTTTTGACTACATACAATATTGGTCATCTCATGGCAAATAATTTAAATAAACTAATGTATACCTAATTATACGAAGCATATGTTATGCATGACAACATTTCTCAACTTAATAATGCTATGTAGTTAACATCACAAGTTTAATTTCATTCATCCAAAAAGTTATGTGAATGCGAGAGACAATTTAAATCTCCCATTTTATCAACTAAAATATAACGTATCTGACGATAATTTAACTAAAATCAGATTTTGACTCTCGTTTTAAAACCGTAAGAGTTTTAAAAAGCTCTTATTTACAAAATCAATATGTTTTACAAAATTATGATAAGTGGTGTTATAAAAAATTTCTGACTCTAACATTTAATTTGTTTAATATAAAATTAATCAAATTAATGAATTATTTTATTTATACTTATATAAACAAAAATTTAATTCATTTAAACTTAGTAAAACTTTCATATTAGATTCTTATTCTAAGATTATTTTTATCTTAAACATATATAAAAAATAATTATATACGCGAGATTATGTTTGGTTTAAGTTGACATCAAATAAGTTTTAAACAAATAAAATGTTAGAGTCACTAAACTGACGTCAAATAAGTTATAAAATTTATCAAATAATATTAATCAGAAGAACTACAGAAATTTTACTAAGGTTCATAAGAAAAAAATTAAAAAAATTAAATAGTATCTTATATAACTTTCATGTTTAATATAAATAATATAATTATATAGTTTTTAAATACACTAAAATTTATGATATTATGTGACCTTAAATTTTAGATATTAAAACACTACTTATCAATAAATGTTAAAACTTATTGATTTTGTAAATTAAATATTGTTAAAAATATTCTTACCCTGCTAAAATGTAGGTAAAATCTAATTTTGGTTATATTTGCACTCGGTAGCGGTTGTTGGCGTTTTGTAACAATCACATAAAACACTACAAAACACCAGAACACTTCAAACTGCTCTAAACCTTTTAAATTCAAAAGATGGTTCTAGTTAGCGTTTGCGGTTGTGGATGGTTGCGAGAAAAAAAATATTTTTTAAACTATATAAGTATAAAAATAAAAATATTCAGTTAAAATTTAAATAATATAAATGCTAATATATAATTTAAAAGCGAATAATATAATTTTTAAATATAATTTTATTATAATAATATAACTTTAATATTTTATAATTATATAAAATGTAAATATTATTCAATTATCATTTAACTAATGCAATATTTGATGGTAAACCAGTTATAAGTATCCTGTAAATGCATATATTTTTCCGGTACCAGCTGTACAAATTTCTTAAAATGACAACTATCTGCATCCGCAAACGTCCGCAATCGCATCGGACAGGCCCTTAACGAATTATCCTTTTCCAAAACAAAATGAGGGCATCTTTGGGTTTTCAAATTACTTTTGCTGGTACAGAAACACAAATACGTTCTAAAGTGATAAAAATGGTGGGAAAAAATACTTTCCTAGAAAAAGATGAAGGAGGTTTGGGGTTTAAGGATATTATGGATTTTAACACTGCTATGCTGGGGAAACAGTTATGGAGGCTGATAGAAAAGCCGGAATCTTTGTTTGCCCGAGTTTTTAAAGGACGATATTTCCGGAATGCTTCGCCCCTGGAACCGATCCGCTCGTACTCTCCATCTTATGGCTGGAGGAGTATAATCTCAGCTAGATCTCTGGTTAGCAAAGGACTAATTAAAAGGGTGGGAACGGGATCTTCCATATCAGTATGGAATGATCCTTGGCTCCCAACCACTCGCCCGAGACCAGCAAATAAAAAACAAAACATTTCTTTCCCGGATCTAAGAGTGGAAGCTCTTATTAATCCGGACACGCGTACATGGAACTCTTCGGCAATTCGGGCTCTCATTGATCCACAAGATGCAATAATTATTGAAAGCATACCATTGGGTAGAACTCATATAGAGGATAAAGACGGATGGCATTTTACAAAAAATGGAAAATACACGGTTAAATCAGGATATCAGGCGGAAAAGGTATACCCGGATAAAGATAAACCCCTAGAGACTTTTGGACCTATGGTGGATGTTTT
Source organism: Raphanus sativus (assembly GCF_000801105.2). NCBI lineage: Eukaryota > Viridiplantae > Streptophyta > Magnoliopsida > Brassicales > Brassicaceae > Raphanus > Raphanus sativus. The sequence goes on along the minus strand of NC_079513.1, from coordinate 5,515,113 downwards.
AAAAGCCTTTTGTTGGAAAGTGAAGTGTCCCCCAAAGATAAAACATTTTCTATGGCAGCTTTTGTCAGGGTGCATTGCGGTAAAGAAAAATTTGAAGGCCAGGGGATTGAAGGGAGATATTTATTGTGACAGATGTGGAGATCCAGAGGAATCAATAAATCATGTTTTCTTTTATTGCCCCCCAGCCCGTCAAGTTTGGGCGCTTTCAAAGATACCATCAAATCCACAAATTTTTCCTGCCACTTCTCTCTTTACAAACATGGATCACTTGTTCTGGCGGGTTACACCGACTATGGATGATCACCAGTTTGCATGGATATTATGGTACATTTGGAAAGCTAGGAATAGTAAGGTATTTAGTAATTTAGATGTGGAACCAATGGACACACTTAAAAAGGCAGAAGTTGAATCGAGATTATGGGCTGAGGCGCAAGAGATAAGCACCCAAAGAATATCACAGCAGGTGGAAGGCAGAAGGTTACCAACAATCCCAGGACGATGGTGTTTCACGGATGGTTCTTGGAAAGACAAGGAAAACTTTTCAGGACAGGGTTGGTTCAGTACACTACAAGGATTTCAAGGATTAATGGGAGCAAGGAATATATGGGCAAGTTTATCACCTTTACACTCAGAGGTAGAGGCTTTAATTTGGGCAATGGAGTGTATGAGGAATCTACGTCAATATCAAGTTACTTTTGCTACGGATTGTTCTCAGTTGGTGAAGATGGTTTCAGAACCAAGGGAATAGCCGGCATTCGCAAGTTATTTAGAAGATATCAAGATATTGAGAGAAAGTTTCACAAGCTCGGAGATCATTCATGTACCGAGGACGGAGAACACAAGAGCAGATAGTCTTGCACGCGGGGCTAGACAGCAAAACTTTTTCATCGTCCACATGGATGCAGAGCTTCCAGTTTGGTATACAGAGTCTAGATGAGTTTGTGTGTTTGATGTCAAAAAAAATACTTTCCTAAAGTAATTATTTCTCTATAAGTACTCTTTTTGAAGTCAGTTTCAAAAAATAATTATTTCTCTATAAAATTTGTGCCCACAAAAAATAATACAAAAATAGATCACACATTACGTGCGGAAATTGAAAGATGCAACATACTCCTAGAAACCAGGAAACGTTTTTATTTAATTTTTATAATGCAGAACCAAAGAAAGTATTTGCCCACAATCTTTGAAACCTGTAAACGTTTTTCTCATTTTTTTATTTTTATGGTTGCCGCAATGTTTTTAAACCTGACCAGACACCGAATCGAATAATGTTTCGGACCACAGTGTCATCAGATCAACCCTGGATGAACCGCAGATTAATAAATATTTTTTTAATAAATAAATTAGTTTTAATGTTTTATTGTATAATAATATATTAGCTATGAAAATAAATATATTGAAGCTAAATTTAAATATTTTCTAAATGGTAGAGAGATAAAATTAAAAAGTTTTCTCTCTTCTCTTCTAAAGAGAGAGAATTCTCTCTTCGTCTCGTCCTTCTTATCACACTTCCGATCATTCATAAGTATGAGATGAAAACTATCTTTTGTTTTTGATTGTAAAATATTTTCGATCTACGGATCGAACAAGTTTCTTTGCATAGGTGATTAAACGTAGCTTCGCTTGGCAAATTTACTCTTTCGCGATGGCGATCTTTTTGATATGTAAAGATCAATCATATCAGAATCGCATATCAATCTTATTTTCTTCTGATATGATTGAGCATAAATATAGTTATGTCCTAGTTCTTCTCCTTTTGTGTCTAATTGTATTCCGGTTGGTCGAAAGGATTTTGTTTTCCTCTTTGGTAGATAAGCTCAGTTCTTGATTCCGATGACGTATCAAGCTTTGATTTGTGATTGTTCGAAGTATCCACGAAGATCAAGTCCTGAGATTTGGATCACGCTTTCAGTTTCAAGTTAGAATCTAGAAGATTCGGAGCTACCATATATTGTTTTGCAAGAAGATGATGATAATAAGAAGTCCTTCTCTTATTCAATATCAAAGCTTATGACCACAACCACAAAGAAAGCTTTCACACACAAAACCACACCATATGTCAGTCCATCGACATATCATTATATAGGTAAATAAAGTCCTAAACTAAACACACAAAGGAAAGCAAATAACTTCCTAATCCAAAAGGATTTTATAAATCGATAACTTGATCATTAAGTTATTCAAGCTTATCAACATTCTCCCCCTTAAGCTTGATCTTCTCATCACTCACATCTTCAACTCCTATAAGCTTCCTCATCTCTTTGAACTTTAACTTCCCAAGTGACTTGGTAAGAATATCCGCTCTTTGCTCAACACCTGCGACATGCTCGACTTCGATCATCTCATTTTCGACACATTCTCTTATAAAATGAAACCTCCGATGAATGTGCTTGCTTCTTCCATGGAACACCGGGTTTCTTGTGAGGGCTATTGCAGATTTATTGTCAACTTTGATAAGCACACGCTTGCTCTCTTCTCCCACGGCTTCACTTAATAGTTCCTGCAACCACACTTCCTGCTTTGCTGCTTCCGTTGCGGCCATGAACTCGGCTTCACAAGACGAGAGAGCCACAATCTCCTGTTTAGTCGAACACCAAGTAATTGGACTGTCACCGAGATAAAAAATATGTCCTGTGGTGCTTTTACCATCGTCCTCATCAACATTATGTGAGGCATCGCTATAACCTATCAACTTCGTTCCTTTCCCACGAGAATAGCATAATCCAAGAGAACAGGTACCACGCAGATACCTAAGAACTTGCTTTAAAGCAGCCCCATGTGACGACCTTGGATCCTGCATATAGCGACTAAGAACACCAACCGCAAAAGATAGGTCAGGCCGAGTGTGCAACAAGTAACGAAGGCATCCAATAGTGCGACGGTATTTTTTCTCATCTATCTTCTCTTCATCACATGCTTTAGAGAACTTGGCATTTATTTCCATCGGCACATGAGTTAAATTGCAGGAACTCATTAAGGTTTCCTCAAGTATCTTTTGAGCATATCTGTCCTGTTTTAGTATAATCCCGTGATCAAGCTGTAGGACTTCTATGCCTAAGTAGTATGTTAACCTCCCGAGATCGCTCATCTCAAATTTCGTAGCCATCTCCTTCTTAAATTCCTTTATAGCATTAAGAGATGATCCGGTGACCAATAAATCATCCACATAAACGCAGACAATAAGGAGCTCTCTGTTTTCTTCTTTTCTATATAGAGACGGTTCTTTCGAACACCTATGAAACTTTAAACCTCGGAGAATCTGATTCAGCTTTATATTCCAAGCTCTATGTTCTTCTCCGGCAACAACGAACCCTTCCGGCTGTGTTACAAACACCTCTTCTTTTAATTCTCCGTGGAGGAACGCAGTCTTAACGTCGAGATGATGTATCTCCCAGCCATGTGATCCTGCTAGTCCAATGATCAGTCGAATGGTTTCTATGCGTGCTACTGGAGCAAACACTTCGTCATAATCTACACCATGACGTTGAACATACCCTTTTGCCACCAAACGAGCTTTATATTTGCTGATAGTTCCGTCGGCGTTACGCTTGATTTTAAATATCCACTTCAATCCAATAGGTTTCACACCAGCTGGTAGTTCGACGAGATCCCATGTATTGTTTTGTTCTATAGAACAAATCTCATCCTTGCAAGCATTGATCCAAACTTCCAGTTCCTTAGCTTCCTTAAAGCTCCAAGGTTCGTCGTTGATGACCATTAGTAGTTGTTCTCCTTCTAGTTCGGCAAGAAGGATGTAATCGTTAAGATATGTAGGAGTCTTCGAGATTCTGCTCGAACGTCTTAGCTGCTCTGTTTCTTCAAGCTCGTTGTCATTATCCTCTGTTTCATCTTCATTGAGTTCTGAACTGTTATCTTCATCTGCTTCGTTATTTTCACTATTATCACCAAGCATTCGTACATTAACTTCAAATTTTGCATCCTTATCCATACCAGTTTGCTTAGTCCAACACCATTCTTTCCCTTCTTCGAATATAACATCACGGCTTACAATGATACGCTTGCTAAGAGGATCATATAATCGATATGACTTTGATCCCGGTTCTGTTCCTAAGTGAACCAGAGTTCGTGACCTGTCATCAAGCTTTTTCCTCCCAGCTGTCTCAGTTCGTGCGTGACACACACACCCAAACACTTTCAAGTGTGAGAGATTAGGCTTCCGCTTCCTTAGTGCCTCATAAGGAGTTACTCCGTCGAGAGACCGTGTTGCCACTCTGTTGATCAAATAAGTGGCGTGACGAACAGCTTCGCCCCAGAACCTATTAGGCATGTTCATGCCCTTAAGGATTGATCTTGTCATCTCTAGTATTGTCCGATTACGTCTCTCCACAACTCCGTTCTGTTGAGGAGAATACGGAGCAGTTAAGTGACGTGCAATACCATGTTTCTCGCAGTAGACAGTGAACTCATGGCTAGTGAATTCTCCTCCTCTGTCTGTTCGCAATGTCCTCAGTTTAGTGTGTGTCTCTTGTTCGACTAGTATCTTGAACTTCTTGAATTTCTCAAGTGCCTCGCTCTTCGTATGTAAAAGAATGGTCCACATGTATCTTGTGTGATCGTCGATAAGAACAAAAACGTAACATTTTCCTGCAGGTGTCGACGGACTAATGGGTCCACACAAGTCTGCGTGTACAAGTTCCAAAGGCTTTGAAGCTCGATATGTAGTTTCTTGTGGGAAGGGCTTCCTTGTTTGCTTCCCCTTTAAGCAGGAGACACATGTGTCCGTATCTTTATCAATGCTAGGAACTCCAACAATGAGTTCCTTATTTATCATCATTCTTAACGTTTCTTTGTTGATATGGCCGAGACGGGAGTGCCAAACCGCAGAATCACTGCAACTCTTCATGTGAAGACACTGGAGTTGATCTACTTGCAGTGTGACCTTGTACAGTCGATTGTTTGCCCTTGTTGTCTTGACCATAAGTTGTCCATGCTTGTCAATGAGGCTTAGCTCTTTATCTTTCATGCGTACTTCGCAGCCTCCTTCTGTGGCTTGTCCCAAAGAAACGATATTGCTTCTTAGTGCTGGAATGTAGTATACATTCCTCAAGATTTTCTTTTCTCCACTGTTGATTATGAAACGTACCGAACCCTTTCCCATTATATCTATCTTTGAATCATCACCAAAACGAACCTTTCCAGTCACTGTTTCATCAAGTTCGAAGAAGAACAAGCGGTTTCCACTCATGTGGTTACTAGCACCATTGTCTAAATACCATACATTGCTAGTATCTGACTCTGTTTCGAAAGTTTTAGGATTAACCTTCCTTTCGTTTAAGTATACTACCTCGTTCATCATCAGTGTATCAGCTTCGTGAGTGTCTTCGTCCTTTTTTTCAATAGTCTCCTGAAGCTTTAACTGCTTATCCGGACAGTCCGTGGCGTAATGCCCAAGTTTGTCGGTATCTGAAACAAGTAATGTGAGAGGCATCACCTCCACGCCCCTGTCTGTAAGCGTCTCTTTGTTGCTGATAGGAACTAAAGCGACCACGTCCTCTTCCTCGATTGAACCTTCCACCACGTCCACGACCACGACCGTTGTATCCAGATGATTCACTACTAGTATCACCACTAGCATACATTAGTTTTCCTGCGTCATCATGAGTTTCATCATCTTCGTCAGTTATTCTTTCTTCATACGCCTTTAATCTCCCGACTATATCTTCATATCCCACTGTTTTAAGGTCAAGCGACTGTTCAAGAGAAGCCACCATGAGAATGAACTTCTTTCTCGGCAAACTTCTGAGAAACTTCTTAACCAGTTTGGATTCTTCTATCGTCTCTCCCAAAGCAGCAGATTTAGAAGCAATCTCAGATAACTTGCCGGCGAAGTTATCAATTGTTTCATCTTCTTTCATCTTGAGCTTATCAAATTCTGTACTCAGGGTTTGTAACCTAGCTTCTATTACTCTTTCAGCCCCAACATGCCTTGCTTTTATTGCTTCCCATAATGCTTTTGCCGTTTTAGAGTTGCCGATCTGTATAATCAATGTTTCCGGTATTGATTGCCATAGTAGTGCAATTGCTAGATTATTTTTCTTCTCATCAGTGGTTCCCGGATCTACTGCCTCCCAGACTTCGTTGATCTTAAGTGCTATTGTTATCCTCATTGACCAGACAGCATAGTTTGAACTTGTTAGCATCGGGTACTTGATGGATTTTGTTCCTGTTTCTTTGTGCAGAACAATTGCATCCTTAGCGTCATCACCCATGATCGTATGTAGGTCTTTTAGAATTTTTTTGTAAGGCTCTGATACCAAATATTGTTTTGCAAGAAGATGATGATAATAAGAAGTCCTTCTCTTATTCAATATCAAAGCTTATGACCACAACCACAAAGAAAGCTTTCACACACAAAACCACACCATATGTCAGTCCATCGACATATCATTATATAGGTAAATAAAGTCCTAAACTAAACACACAAAGGAAAGCAAATAACTTCCTAATCCAAAAGGATTTTATAAATCGATAACTTGATCATTAAGTTATTCAAGCTTATCAACACCATAAAGGTCAGTGTTCCGACAAGATTCCATGCTTGGTTCTGCTAAAGCTTTTCCCAGTGCTTAATCGTATCAATTGGAGAAGAAGAATCGAGATCGATGGTGATTGAAGGATGAAGAACAAGCAAGCAGCCTCAAGTATATCGGAGATGGAGATGATCGGCTTTTTGGCGAGTTGGTTCCGGCACCGCTCGTTCCGGCACCGCTTGTTCCTTCTTCGACAAAGGAATTGAAGCCACTTATGGTGACCACGTGTCACTCATGCATCTGTACTTATCTTAAAATATGGGTTTCATTTGAGCTTAATGTGTATGGGTCTGTTTGTATCAATGCCCTTTGGACTTTCGTTTTAATAAAACGAAAGTTGCCAAAAAAAAATATTTTCTAAATGTTTTATAAAACATAAAATAATAATTTAGATATTTAGAAAATACTTAAATTTAGCTTTTATATTTTATTTTTATTTGACATACAAAATATCAAAAAATGTTTAGAACATATAAAAAATGTACCAAGTTAAGAATTATGACATCTAATAAAAAATATCAAAACTTAACAATTCATAAATATTTAAATGTTTAATATAAATAGTAAAATCAAACTTCAAAACTAAAATAAATCAAAAGTAAAACATCATTAATGAATTATTTATAACGAAAATAAACTAACACCAAATCAAATCAACTAAATTTTGTTCTTTGTATCATCGTTTACTTCATTTTTTCAAGTAAAAACTATAAAAATAATAAGTAAAATTTTATTTATTGGTTCAATCGGTAACCGAGTTTTGGAGTTTAGTGGATTTTTATGGAGTTTATTGGGATTTTAAATATTGACTTTTTAACAAAATCTGAACTAGATTTATTCATCGGATTTATTGGTTAAATCGCGGATTTAGATCGAATTTCAAAACACTGGTTGTCTGAAAAGAATAGGCTGAGCCCAATGAAGCCCATATAAAGCCGGACGCGTCGTCAAAAGTAAAGCATTCGTTAAAATATGATGCGATAAAAAATTTAAATCTCCGATTTTATTAATTAAAACATGATGTATCTAACGATAATTTAACTAAAATCAGATATGGACTTTCGTTTTAAAACCGTAAGAATAGTTTTAGAAAACTCTTATTTACAAAATCAATATGTTTTATAAAATTTTGATAAGTAGTGTTTTTAAAGGTTAATGACTTTAACATTTTATTTTTTTAATATAAAATTAATCAAATTAATGAATTATTTTATTTATATTTATACAAAAAATTGCATTCATTATAACCTAGTAAAACTTTCATATTAGATTATTATTCTTAGATTATTTATATTCTTAAAAGTTTATAATTAACAATTATATATGTGAGATTATGTTGGCAAACGTACGCAGTCATATCCGCAACCGCACCAGTTATACCGTTAACGAAATGTAGTTTTTATTTTTTAATTGAGTATAAATTATCCTTTTCCTAAACAAAACGAGGGCATCTTTGGGTTTTCAAATTAATTTTATAACACAAATACTTTCGAAAGAGATAAAAATAGTGGGAAAATACTTTTCTAAAAGTAATTATTTATCTATAAAATCTGTGCCCAAAAAAGAATAATACAAAAATAGATGAGATCACACACATTACGAGCGGAAATAGAAAGATGCAACATACTCCTAGAAACCAGCAAACGTTTTTATTTATTTATATAATGCAGAACCAAAGAAAGTATTTCCGCACAACCTTTGAAACCTGTAAACGTTTTTCTCATTGTTTTTTTTCTATTTTTATGGTTGTCCCCAATGTTTTTAAGCTTGATCCGGACACCGAATCAGATAACATTTTAGACTACCGGATAATCAGATCAACCGTAGATGAAAGGCGAGTTAATAAATAAATTAGTTTTAATGTTTTATTATATAATAATATATTAGCTATAAAAATAAATATATAAAAGCTAAATTTAAATATTTTCTAAATGTTTTAGAAAACATAAAATTATAATTTAGATATTTAGAAAATACTTAACTTTAGCTTTTATATTTTATTTTTATTTGACATATAAAATATCAAAAAAAATGTTTAGGATATATAAAAAATATAACAAATTAAGAGTTATGACATCTAGCAAAAAATATCAAACTTAAAAATTCGTAAATGTTTAATATAAATAGAAAAATTAGACTTTAAATCTAAAATAAACCAAAAATAAAACATCATAAATATTTTTATTTATAACGAAAATAAACTAACACCAAATCAAATCAACTAATTTTAGTTCTGTGTATCATTGTTTACTTCATTTTTTCAAGTAAAAACTTTAAAAATAATAAGTGAAATTTTATTTATTGGTTCAATTGGTAACCGGGTTCCGAGTTTTAGTGGATTTGGAGTTTATTATGTTTCTAAATATTGACTTTTAACAAAATCCAAACCAAATTTATCTTGGAACACCGGATTTATTGGTTAAACCGCGAATTCGGATCGAGTTTTAAAAAAACGGTTGTCCAAGATGAATAAGCTGGGCTGATGAAGCCTAGATGTAGCCTATAAATAAAGCCGGACGCGTCGTCAAAAGTAAAGCATTCCAAGTTGTATATATATATTTTTTTTAATCAAAGCATTCCAGGTTGTATATAAACAGAAATTGTGAAGGTAAAAGAAAACGTTTCAAAGGTCTCGATATGGAGACAGAGGAGAAGCATAACCCTAATTCTCTTGAGCGTCTCAGACCAAGAGATACACCCAAATCCTGGTCCGAGCTTCCTCTAGATCTCTTGATTTCTGTTTTCAAACGCCTCAGTTTTGTTAATTTCCAACGAGCAAAATCGGTATGTCCGTCTTGGCACTCTGCTTCCAGACAATGTGTGCCCAGAAATCAGATCCATTGGCTGATTCTCTTCCCGGAGGACAACAACAACAACAACGACAACAATCCGTGCACGTTGTTCAATCCCGAGGAAAAAGATAAACTTTACAGAACAAAAGATCTCTGTCTGGAATTTGCAAAGAGTTTTTGTATAGAGACCTACAGAAGCTGGCTCTTGATGTCCAATCGTATGCATAATCTCTACATTGTGAATCTCTTCACCCATGAGAGGATCGATCTACCTCCTGTGGAGGCACAGCATGGAGTGACAAAGATTGAGCGAACCTTGGATGATGATGTGTTTCGCATTACGAGTCACAACGGAAAGGAGTACAAAGGTATTCGTCGACGATCTCCAGTGCTTTGGATTGATGAGGAAACCAGAGAATATGTTGTGTTATGGGAACTGCGTGGATTGTGCGTAGTTTACTCTAGAAAAGGAGATACCTCTTGGAATCAAATTCCTGATACCTCGAGCTGCTGTGACATGGTTTATAAGGACTCCAAGCTTTACTTCTTAAGCTTATTTGGTCAGTTCAGAATCTTCGAATTTTCCTCCCGAGAATTTCCACAAGAAACCTTTCAGTGTGGGGTTGCTGTGGAAAGATTTCGGTTAGGTATCCAACTTCGTCAACGAAGTAATTCCTGGAGCATTGTTGCTACCAAACTTGTTGTCACAGCAACAGGGGAAGTCCTCAAGGTTGAGAAACTGTGGAAATCGAGGTCTGAAACCTGGTCCTTCCGGGTTTTCAAATTCTATTCATCAGGATTCCTGAAGAAACATAATCGGATTTATTCTTTGGGCGACGAGTCAATGCTTTTGGATCAAGGCATCACAGTTCTCGCCAATGACACTGATGGATTCATTAAAAATTCCGTCTACTTCAGTGATACTCATGGAAAGGACGTACATGGCATCTTTCTTTTTAATCTCGAGACACAGAAAACAGAGCTGTTGCACAAATATGACTGTTCTTCAGTTCAATTCTCTAGAGCTAGATGGTTCTTACCAAGTTTTAGGCAAGCGTGACTGATCTTTGCTATGTTCTACTCTTCAATAATATGTTTTTTTTTTATAAATATGTTGTTTATTACTCTATCTAGCGATTATCTCAACTATGTTTCTTGCCAACGAATCTCCCAAACTATTTCAGGCTCCCTACTCTATTTGGTTCTGCAAAGTTGTCATCACAAGAAACCACTCATAATGCTAGTTGACTTTGGTTTTGTTTTGTTTACGGACCAGCCACTATTGAGTTGTCTATGTCTCCCAGCTACTAATCTTCACCAAACCAAGCAAAGGCTGAAACCATGATTTTTGCCAACGTGAGTCTAGATTCCTGTTGTGAAGTTCACCGCTCCTCCTAATTGAATACCTTAAGCAACAGCTAAACTATTTGTCATGTGCTATTCGGATGTCATTCCACTACGGGTTCACGCATTAGCTATTTGTCATGTGTCCTTAGAATGGCTTCCCATTGATGTAAATTTTGACCATCTTCTGGATGTGATAAAAACTAAAAATATGGACGATCACAAATATTGGGAATTCCAAGAGTGAAGTCTGTCAAGAATCCTATAAGAGTACGAAGGTTTTCTTGTATTCACTAAGGTCAATCAACCAAAGTATATATACATACTGTAGTAAATAATACATAGAATCTAGGTAAACTTAAAAGGATGTAAATATATCTGTAACCTCCTCTTAAGTTGTTAAGTTGGAGAGTTAAGATCAAGAACTCCCAACTTGGAAAGAAATTGCTGAAACTAGCAGCTCCTGGACCCTCAGTCAAAACGTCAGCAAGTTTAGTATGTTTAAAAACGTGTTTGGTAACAATGGAGCCTCCACCTCTCAAAAACGTGTTTGGTAACAATGGAGCCTTCACCTCTCATATCAAATGACAATTGTTCTGCTTGATACGCTCGTGAAATAATTGCTTAACCACTAGATAGATAGCATATAAAGTGATTTGCACATTCTAAGTCAATCGTTAATATACCTCATCTTCAAACACCTTAACATATGTCGTGGATCAATGAAGTCAAATTACTCAATCGTTTCACCTCCTAAGTCATCAAAAAGTTCCCACAAAGGTACACCTCTTCTAAGTTTAACTATAAGTTCATTTTTTTAACAACTCGGAGTAAAATCAGGAGCCAGGGGATATATCTCCTAAACAGATATCCCTTTATTATTAATAGATAAATAAATTTTTAAAATAACTTTAGTTTTGTATTTTAATCATACTTACTAGATTTTGATCCGCGCTTTCAAAGCGCGGGTTTATGTTTGGTGAAAATTTTATATAATCACATTTATATAATCCGTCTTGTATATGTATTTATATAATCCGTCTCATATATGTATTTTATATCCAGATTTATGTTCGGTAAAAGTATATTATACATGTATTTTTAGGTTTTTAATTTTGAATTAGATATTTTAAATATAAATCAATATAACAGTTTTATAGTTTTGATCGGTGTTTTGAAATTCGATTGAGACCTGCGGTTGAACGGATTACCGGTTGATCAAAGATAAATTCAGTTCAGGTTTGAAAAAAAAAAACAAAATTTAAAAATCCAATAAAAACTACTAAAATCGAAATCCAGTTACCGGTTGAACCACTGGTTGAACCAATAAACAATTTTTATTTTATAAATAATTTTTATTAGATAGTTGGGATTAATTTAGGAAAAAAGCGGTTTAAAACCAAACCATTAAATAGTTTGAGAAAAAACAATGCAGTTTCAAACATGTCCGGTTGGAAAAATATTAAAATGATGCAGTATCAAACACGGAATAATCACATACCAAAATTGAATTAGGAAACCGGTGGTTAATGACAAACCAAAAACAATTAAAAAAGAAACCAATGCAGAATGTCCAAAATGTCATTAATGAATACAAAAGAAAGCCTCTTTAATAAAGGTAAACAAAGTAAAAATCCAAATGTGCTTGTACTTTAATAGTATAGATACCATGCTAATGGCCAGCTCCACCAGAATTCTTTTTTTTTCTGCTCAGCCTACAATTATATTTACCGTTTATTAACTAGAATAATTACTAACAATGTCATTGGTGACACTTACATGTATATACTATGTTTTTTATAAAATTTTAATTTTGCAGGATTTAGCTAAAATGATGATAAATTAATGGTTGATTAACAATTTTAATGGTCAACTAGATTTTGACTCGCATTTTCAAAGCGCATGAAATTTCAGTTTAGAGATCTAAATCAATTTTATAGATAAATAATCGATTATTTTAAATAGTATAAGCTTCATATAAAATATTTCTCTTATATTTCGGTTGACTATTATTTTGATTTTTAGTTATATGATAAATTATTTTATTTATATGTGATCTTGTGGATTAATTTTGAAATATTGTAACTCATTTTGATTAGTTAATTAAATGGACTGGCCTATTAAGAATTAAAACAATGTAGAGTCTTTATCATGTAATTATTTTGAACATAATATTCAACCTATAAAAAATACAACAAATCGTGCATAAATACTTTTTATTTAGTATGGTAACATATATCTTTGGTAAGTATATAGAAACTATTATTTTTAGAGTTTATATAGTTTATTGTTAAATTTAATGGTTTAGGTTGTATAATTAAGAATTTTGGCTTCCAACAATATTGGAACTGTGGTATAAGGTTTATTGTTCGTAAGTTAAGGTAATGGCTTACGGTATACAAGAGAGAATAATTTTTCGATTGGTTTTGTTGTATAAAAGACAGTACTAAATGATGCAATGTGATTGGTTACTAAATATTTGCTAAGAATTGATTTATATTTCTAGACAATTTATTTAATTTAAATTCTAATAATAAAAAGCAGTATTGTCTTGTAAATATGATGAAAAATTAATGGCAAATCCAAAATTTTTAAATATGATTCTTATTTAATAGTATAGATTAGATTTTGATCCGCGCGGATTGTAAAATATATTCATATTTATTTTTCATGTCAATATTAGGGATGAAGAAAAACCCGAACCCAAAAAACCGAACAATCCTAGTAGTACCAAACCCGAACCGAAAATTCATTAAACATCTAAATTATTCAAAATTTTGGTATTTAGAGAACTGGAACCAATCTAGTCTGAACCTAAGTATTTGGATACCCGAATATATATGAAATAGATTTATATACTTATATATATTAATTATTTTAGATAAAAGTATCTATAATATATATGGTACTTTTAAGTTGGTTTAAATACATGAAAATATATAAAATAGTCAAAAGTAAATATCTAAAATAGTTAAAGTATACTCAAAGATCAATAATGTTTAAAATAATTATTGATTCCATATCCAAATATTTGTCTCAAACCAATTTATATGTTAAGTTTAGGTATTCTGACATATTATTCAAATGTATATGTAATATATTATTTTGTTTATAGATTTTGAGAAATTTAAAGTCTATAATGAATTTTAAATTTTTAAAATAATTTAAATGAGTTATCTAACTCCGAACCAAACCCTAAAAAACAAACTGAATCTGAACCAAAATTTAGAAATATCCGAATGAGGTTAAAATCTTTGATCCCGAAACCCAAACAAAACCGAATAGAAACCGAACGTCCACCCCTATATATATCATATTTGTGTCATCATATAATTAGTCGTATTTTATATGTACTATAATATAAGTAATCATATAATTAATATTATTTAATACGTACCATCATATAAATAATCACATATATTATATTTAAAACTTTTTATGAAATATAAAAAACCAAATTTAAGTTGGTATATGAAATTGGACTTTGTATTGTATTTTTCTATATATATAGAAAACAATTTTTAATAATGGTTATTGGAAAATATTTTATTAAAAATAATTTTTTGAATATATGCAAATTTTCGAATCAATTTTTGATATAAACTAACTTTAAATTATAATTTTGATTTAAAATATGTATATAAATTTTAAATTTTTGTTTTATGATTATTTATACAAAAAAATATTTTTAGGTAATTAGATTAGCTAATTTTCGTATATATTAAAGCTGGTCCAAATAGATAATTATCATAATATAATAGGTTTCTAATTTTTTTAATAACATAAATCTAATTATTTTGTTAATATACTGCTATTCATGTTTCCAGACATCATTATATTTTTTTAATATTGTTATTCATGTTTTCAAATAAAACTATATTATAAACTGCTATTTATGTGTCGAGACAAACTTCTTTTTTTAAACGGCTATCTATGTTTCCAAATAATTTTTTTTAAAATTGTTATCCATGCTACCAAACAAAACTAATTTGTACTTCAGTTTTAATAATATAAACTAGATTTTGATCCGCGCAACCGCGCGGGTTTTGTTTCATTTTTATAAATATGATATTTGTTTTAGAATATAAATGGTAATATTTTTAACGTTAATCATATATTTAAATGTTTATATAACTATTTCAAGTACAATAATTTCATAATTTACATGTTAATAATTAATCAATTGTTTAAAACTGGATTTCCTTTTACAAATATTTTTTATGCTTATTTGTTTTAAATAAATGTATTTGTCATTTGTTATTATATATTATCTTATTGTATATGCATTTAGGTAAACAAATTATTCATGAGAAAACATATTTGAAAATTTACGGTAAATTCTGATCCGCTATTCAAAACTGGATTTCCTTTTAAATATTTTTATGCTTATTTGTTTTAAAATAATATATTATAGTATTTTAGTTTTAGATATGTATTATATAGTTTTCAATTAAATCATTCTGTCATCATATTAAAATAAAAAGATATCATCATTAAAATAGCTATAAATATTTTATATTAATAACTTTAATAAAATACATATTAATTTTATACATGTGTTTTATAGTTTGTTAATATTAACCCATCTTACCAACATATTAGATTTTATTTTTGAATATAAATATTTTTATACTTACGAAAATAAAATATATTAAATATAAAATTTATCAGTTTAATAAATTTTATTATATTTAGCGGAATATAATAATTTTATTTTAATATGATTGATTATGATATATAGATAAAATATCATATAATTATGTTTCATTTTATAAACGATAACTAAATTTATTAATGTATAATAATATTTCAAACTAATTTCGAAATTAATGAAATTATTTAAATATAATTTCAAAAAATGAAGATCTTGTAAAAATCTTTTAAAACAGATTTGTTAGAATTTTAAAATAAATATTAAATGAGAAGATATCAAAAAATATTATGATTAAATTATTTTAAAGATTTTATATATTATTATTAGTCTTAGTAGAATACATTTAATAAAATTTGTAAGTGAATAGTCCAATTTAAAAATTCACACATGAAATAAATTATGACTTCTGTTTTAATATAATAGATAATATAGATGTATAAAACAACCACACATTTGGACCTTTTCCCGTTGTCCTAGGCAGTAAATCTTAAACCCTTGTTATGGTTTCAGAAAGAGAAAGAAATCTGAAACCCTTGTTGCCTTAATCGACTGACTTTTCCAATTGTCTTGTGTAAATTCTTCAACGGACTTTTTTTTCTACACGAAGAGACTTGGTTTCACACATCTACAAATAATTATAGTGAAAAAGACCTCTAGCATTTATAACGACGTTACGTTAAATAACTAGTTAAATACTTGAACTAAGAAAGAAAAATCAACATTCAAATTGAAAAGTCCATGTGATATCATTGATGGAGTTAGTTGTAAAACCCATAATTTGGGCAGGACTTTAAAAGTCAACCATCTTTGTCGTACATATCTCATTTCTAAATTTAATTTCTCTCTTTATTTTCACCGGAACTGTATGGGCAAAGAATATGAGATGCTAGGGTAGGTTCGTCCGTGTTTTATTTTGTTTTATAGTCAGACTTAATAAGTCATTATCAAGTCATTCTAGGTTATATAATTCAAAATATGGTCGCTATCGTGAGACATGTACAAACTGTTTCAGAATAACTAATATAGTCTGATATATCGTTTGATATTTTCATTTTACCAGAGCTAGACTGGTGCCTAAAGTTAGACATGGATGTTAGTTTAGATTTCCAAGTGGTATGAAGTCATTTTGTCCTACGATCATCAAGATATTCAAATTCTAATGAGGAGTATCAAATCTGCATAGAGAAGTGAATCGGTTGAAGCCCAAAACCAAGGAGATAATTCATCATATTAGATTGTGTTCTATCAGATATTTCAAGTTATGTTTTGCTGCGCACACTTTTTCCTTTAACCATTGTTTTTTTCACTAACGAGGCAGCATCATACGCGCTGTAGACTTATTTTGTGTAAAGGACATCTGAATATAAATATTATGAATAGTTATATGGATGTCCACTATATATGTTCATAAACATGTTCTAGATGTTTTAAATCTAGTTTTGTATTTCTACATATATGTATATATCTATGAAAAAAGAAAAAAAAAATAATTTCCCTTTCTCTTGATTCACAATATTAACTATACAATTATGCAAAAATAAATTTTAGTTTAAGTACCACAATATTAAATATTTCTTATCACCAATAAGGATTATTTTCAACAAGATGGTTGAATGAAAATAAATAAGATTACTATTTTTCTAGTGAAAATTGACCATCGTTGTCGATCTGTTGTAATCCACCAATCCCATGTCGTTGTCTTGATAATTTAGGAGTGTTCAGCGGACCAAGATCTAACCGACTAAATCTGTGGGAGTTTATCTATCAATATTAGATAAATCCGATTGTTCATAATAAAAATTACAAATCCATATCATCGATCTAGTACATGAACGGGTAAATTTAAGTTTAGTAAATTTCAAATCCGAAATGTTTAACATTTTTCCAAACCCGCCATGTGTGGTTACCTAAGTTCGTTTTTTAGTTTATCAAATCAAACTTTCAAAGAGTTTGACTATAAGCATTCATTAATTCTTAAATTTATGGAAAACAATGACTTAAATCGTTTGGTGAAGTTGAATATAGTAACAAGAAGTTAGCAAGTGCTTTTCATGAAAATAAGATGGCGGAAGTGCTTCTTAGAAAATTTCCTTACAAATAAAACTTCGCATATGAGAACTTTTATTTCGAAAGTAAATGGCCAGGCAATCTCTCAAATAAATACAAAATGTTCTTATGACAAAAAATACAACAGAAAAATGATTAAAATATATTTTGTACATTGATACTATTATTTACGACGTGATTTTTTCGGTCGGTCTTTACATTAAAAGTTAGATCGGTTAATGCCAATGATACGTTTAATGAATAATTACTTTTATTTATTATATTATCAATCATGTATTTTTCTATTTTTATTAACTATGCATAGTGACACAATAAATAATAATTTGGATAATGAAAATATAGATTTCAATTTCTTTTTAGTCAATTAATATTTATACAAATTTATTTTATTTTTTTGGGTGATTATTATTACATAAAAACGAATATATTATTTATTTGTGTACAAATAATACTAAAATTAACATCGCTATGTTTTAATGTGCCAATGTCCAAAACAATATAATAACGTTCAACATGATTATTTTAAAAATTCCCAAACTTAAACAAACCGAACACATAATAATGTTTTTTTTAATAGGACTGGGCAAAAAAACCAAACTCGAAGAACCGAACCGAATCCGATCCGAAAAAGTAGTACCAAATCTGAACCAAAATTGATAAAAAATCCTAACGGGTTCAAATTTTTAGTATTTAAAGAACCGAATCCGAACCCGATCCGAACCGAAATATTTCGGATACCCGAATATATCCGAAATAGATTAATATACATATATATATTAACTAATTTTAGATTTAATGTATATTAAAAAGCATCCAAAAAATATATGGTACTTTTAAATTATCCAAAATACTTGAAAAATATATACAAATAGTGAAAAGTACATGTCTAAATAGTTAAAGTATACTCAAACACCAATAATATTTAAAATATATATTGATTCTCATTCCAAATATTCAAATTAAACCAATTTATATGTTAAGTTTTGGTATTTTAACATATGTTATGCAAATTTATATGTAATATTTATTTTGTTTATAGATTTTGTGAAGTTTAAAGTATATAATGAATTTTAAAAATAATTTAAATGGGTTATCCGAACTCGAACCGAACCCGAAATGATCCAAACCGAACCCGAACCGAAATTTAAAAATACCCGAATGGGACTGAAATCTTTGACCCCGAAAACCCGAAACCCGAATAGATCCGAACCGAACCCGAGTGGATACCCGAACGTCCACCCCTATATTTTTCAATATGTCTTATATGTTTTGGTTCACATCAAGCCTAATAATGTGTAAACAATGTTGAAATTTTAGATAAAATTATGAGTGATATATTCAGTTGTGATAAATTTAGTTGTACAGTCTTTCATGAAATTTTTTACAGATATATCATAGCTGAAGTAATAAAGTTGAATTGTGATGGTTTTTGAACTAATAATATATGATAATAAATGTGTATAATATGACTATTTCCGTATACGCGAAACACATAGTTAAAGAAGTAATGATGATTATATTTATTATAATATATAAAAAATAAATAAATATTAATAAAATGGAGAAAATTTGAAAATGATGTTTTAAATTATTTCGATTTTCTGAACTTTTTTATTTTGAAATATTTTCTTTTCAAGAAAATCTGATTTTCTTTAATATTATCAAAATTATTATTTTAAATTTTATAGTCTAAATCTTAAATTCTAAATTCTAATCTTCAAACTCAAAACTTCACCCATTCCTCAAAAATCTAAACTTTAAGTTTAGGTTAATTAATTCTAAAAAAATAAAAAAACAATATCTCTAATATAATCTATTTTGCTCATTTTGATTACTAAATACAATTTTATGATAAAAAATGATTAGTGTTATTCCAACGTATTTCACAATATTTTAAACTGAAAATGTTCGGAAGAACTATTTTTAAAGAAATTCAAGGAGATGACCGATTCGCCTATACAGCTCAGGTCAACTATCTCAAGCCGTCACGTCAACGATATTAGTGAGCAGATAATGCCTCCTGCAATGTGATATGAACACAAACCAGAAAAAGTTCAATTTCACTAAATATCACTTCAAAATCAAAAGAGAGAAAATGGCTTGTAAAAACAATATTATATATTTTTTTCATTGGTTAGTTTTATTTAATGTTATTTTTATATAATCAAGATAAACTAAATAAATTTTTTATTTTTTTAATCTCTGTGTGAAAACTCTAAAATCTACTTAAAATGATATAGAATGAGTACGAAATAGTGAAATCATATTGTTGGGTAAACCTTTAATCTATAGATTTATCCTATGGAGTGAATCCAGTAATTATTTATTTTGATGGATCCTTTAAAAATTAATAATGAGAAAAATAGAGAAAAGAGGAGAGAGAGAGAGAGTGAAAAGGAGATGAGAAAAATTTGAGAGACCCAAATTGTTTAAAAGAAACTTTTACCATATAGATGTTGTCTTTTTATGAGATCCAAAAAAAATTTATAAGCGACCCAAACTTTTTATAAGAGACCCAAATATTAATTTGATTGGTTTTATACAAAAAAATGTTTTTTTTCCTTCATTTATACTTATGATTTGTTTATAAATAAACTTCTCTAGATACCATGTAGATGCTGCTGCTCTCAGGGTCAACGAACTCAGCCGTATAAAAAATTAGTTTTTTGACTGATGACTTTCAACGAAATGAGCTTGCAGATTATAAAAAAAAACTTTGGCATTATATGAACACAAACCAGAAAAAAAAAATTCACGAAATATCATTTCAAAAGAAAAATAGAGATAAGAGAGAAAATGGCTTGTAAATACAAGCCTCGTGGTGATGATCTTCAATTCCTTTTGATCATTCTCACAATCTTGAGCTGTTCTCTTACAATTTCTGCAACAGTCTCAGAAGCAAATGCTCTTCTAAACTGGAAGTCAACTTTCACAAACCAGACAAGTTCTTCAAAGCTGTCATCTTGGGTCAATCCAAACACAAGCTTTTGTAGCAGTTGGTACGGTGTTTCTTGCCTACGAAACAGCATCATACGGTTGAATCTCACAAACACCGACATCGAAGGTACTTTCCAAGATTTCCCATTCTCTGCTCTCCCGAACCTCACTTATGTTGATCTCAGCATGAACCGTTTCTCCGGAACCATCCCTCCTCAGTTCGGAGACTTCTCTAAACTCAGATACTTCGATTTGTCCATTAACCAGTTAGTCGGTGAGATCCCACCTGAGCTTGGCAAATTAAGTAACTTAGAAACTCTCCATCTTGTCGAGAACAAGTTAAATGGTTCGATTCCTTCTGAGATCGGTCGGTTAACTAAACTTCACGAGATAGCCTTGTACGACAATCTGTTGACCGGACCAATACCTTCTTCCTTCGGAAACCTAACCAACTTAGCTAACCTTTACCTCTTTATCAATTCTCTCTCTGGTCCTGTTCCACCTGAGCTCGGAAACCTATCCAGCCTCGCTGAGCTATGCTTAGACAGAAACCAGCTAACCGGTCAAATCCCTTCCTCTTTTGGAAAGTTGAAGAATGTAACACTTCTCAACATGTTTGAAAACAACTTCACTGGTCAAATCCCTCCTGAGATTGGTGAGATGACCGCTTTAGATACACTTAGCCTCCACACAAACAACCTTACCGGTTCGATTCCTTCTACCTTAGGAAACCTCAAAAGCCTAGCCATTCTTCATCTTTACCTGAACAAGCTTACTGGTTCAATCCCTGAGGAGCTAGGAGACATGGAACTGATGATTGATTTGGAGATAAGTGAGAACAGACTCACCGGTCCTGTTCCTAATTCATTTGGTAAGTTGACCAACTTGGAATGGCTGTTTCTCCGTGATAACCAGCTCTCAGGTCCGATCCCACCGGGAGTCGCTAACTCCTCAGCGCTGACCGTCCTGCAACTCGACACCAACAACTTCACCGGCGTATTGCCTGATACAATCTGTAGAAATGGCAAGCTCGAGAATCTCACGCTAGATGATAATCTCCTCTCAGGTCCCATTCCTAAAACCTTGACAAACTGCAAAAGCTTGATCAGAGCAAGGTTCAAAGGGAACAACTTCTCCGGAGACATCTCTGTGTCTTTCGGAGAGTATCCGAATCTCAACTTCATTGATCTAAGCAACAACAAGTTCCACGGACAGATTTCACCCAAATGGGAAAAGAGTCGAAAGCTAGTTGCTTTCATCGCGACAGAAAACAACATCACCGGACTAATCCCACCTGAGATTTGGAACATGACACAGCTAAACCAGCTCGATCTATCTTCCAACAACATCACCGGGGAGCTGCCAGAGTCAATCAGCAAACTCACTCGTCTCTCCAAACTCCAACTCAACGGTAACCAGCTCTCAGGAAAAATCCCTTCCGGAATCAGAAGCTTAGCCAATCTTCAGTACCTCGACCTCTCCTCAAACAGATTCACCTCCCAAATCCCGGCGACGCTCGACTCCTTACCAAGGCTTTACTACATGAACTTGAGCAGGAACCAGCTGGAACAAAACATCCCCATGGGGCTAACAAAACTCTCACAGCTACAAACTCTCGACCTCAGCCACAACAACCTCGACGGAGAAATCCCATCGCAGCTCAGCGCCTTGCAGAACTTAGAGAGACTCGACCTCTCACACAACAACCTCTCAGGTCCAATCCCATCAAGCTTCAGCGAAATGAAGTCACTAACACACGTGGACATATCGCACAACAACCTCTCAGGTCCGATTCCAGATAACGCAGCGTTTAAAAGCGCGGGTCCAGATGCGTTCCAAGGCAACAGAGACTTATGCGGCGGTAACTCAACTCAAGAATTAAAGCCATGTGCGAACACTTCCATCTCAGGGAATAAGAAATCAAACAAAGACAACAACAACCTCCTCATCTACATACTAGTCCCGATCATCGGAGCGATCATAATCCTCGGCGTCTGCGCGGGAATATTCGTTTGCTTCCGCAAGAGAAAGCCCCAAATCGAAGAGGAAGCGGATACAGAAGGAGGAGAGACGCTGTCAATCTTTAGCTTCGACGGGAAAGTGAAATACCAAGAAATCATCAAAGCTACGGGAGAGTTCGATCCGAAGAACCTAATCGGAACCGGAGGATACGGGAAAGTGTACAAAGCGAAGCTCACGGGGAGAACAGTGGCGGTTAAGAAGCTCAACGAGGCAACGGACGAAGAGATCTCGAAACCTACGGTGAGAAACGAGTTCCTGAACGAGATCAGAGCGCTCACGGAGATCCGTCACAGGAACGTGGTGAAGCTGTTCGGATTCTGCTCGAACCGGCGAAACGCTTTCCTGGTGTACGAGTACATGGAGAGAGGGAGTTTGAGGAAAGTGTTGGCGGGGGACGAAGAGGCGAAGGAGCTTGGTTGGAGGAGGAGGATCAATGTGGTGAAAGGCGTGGCGCATGCCTTGTCGTATATGCATCACGATCGGTCTCCGCCGATTGTGCACCGTGATATTAGCAGTGGTAACGTTCTTATCGGCGATGATTACGAAGCGAAGGTCTCGGACTTTGGTACTGCGAAGCTTCTCAAAGTGGATTCATCGAATTGGTCCGCCGTTGCTGGAACCTACGGTTACGTTGCTCCAGGTATTGTACTTCTTTTTTGAAACCCTTCTTCAACATTAAAGTGGATCTCTTTGGTTTCGGAATTAACCGGGTCGGTTTAGGATGATATGACTTAATTGATTTGTAGGAGTGAGTCGGTTTTCTATTTTACAAATTTACAGTGACCAGATAAAACCAAGATTTGTAGTACATTGGTTTGTTATTTTTTATTAACTCCGATATTCGTTTGGATTTACGTTCATAAAGAAACCACTATAAATGTCATTAAATATTTCCAATTGTTAATTATTTATGCACTTTGGTTAATTTGGTGACAAAAATGAATTTGTTTCAGTTAAAAAACGATTTGGATAGAAATAAATTGTGGTTCAATCTTGGTTTCGGTTTAAGAATTTCATTTAAGACTATTTCGATTTAGTTCGAGGCTTATATTATTTATTTTTCTTCTGAGTAGGCTTATATAAGTCATATAAACTTGAATATGAATTATTACTTTTTATATTAAATAATAAAAAATATTGTGTTTAATGTTTTATGAAATTCAATGTGCAGAACTAGCTTACGCAATGAAAGTAACGGAGAAATGCGACGTGTATAGTTTCGGAGTTCTAACGCTTGAAGTGATCAAAGGAGAGCATCCGGGAGATCTAGTTTCAACTCTTTCATCGACTCATCTAGACAATACTATGTCACTCAAAGGAATTTGCGACCGCCGACTACCAGAACCAACACCGGAGATCAAAGAAGAGCTCCTAGAGGTCATGAAGGTTGCACTTTTGTGTTTACATTCTGATCCAAATTCTCGTCCTACAATGCTTTCTATCTCCACTGCATTTGCTTAGACTTCTTTCGAGTCTCTGGAGCAGAAGTGATGCCCAGCGCCGGTCCAACAAATATAGTAGCCCTACTCAAATTTTAATAAATATGCCCCTTTTATAATTTAAAAACTAAAAATATATATTTTCTAAAAGATCTCAGCTGAGAAAACCTGGTTACGCCGAGTACTATACTTTATAGTTTTTTTTATTTATACTTTTTTTTTAGCATTATACATTATTGTATCTTCACGGTTGTAAATAATGCAGAATTAAATATTAAAATTCAAGAAAATACCACATTATTCTCTAAATTATTTTCATAATGTTTCATCTTCTGTTAGACAAAATTTGTTTGGACAATATTTTAGAGATTTTGGAAGTTTCAGAACAAATTTACGAGACCATTAGTGTTTTTGTAATATTTAAATGTAAGTCATAATTTTTGTCTTAATGTACCTTTTAATTTTTTTTATTAAGTTTGTTTTGTGATACTCTTGTTGTCTAATTTTAGTTTAAAATAATATATATT
>NC_079513.1:5475670-5488180 GCF_000801105.2 Raphanus sativus | reverse complement strand
TTTCTTGGGTGAATTACCAACTAATCATAGTTTGCCAATTAATGTACAACTTTTTTTAAAGATAATAAATAAAATAATAATAATTTGTGTTAAGTTTTTAAAATAAATAAAAAATATTAGTAGCAGCCAAAGGATGAATTTTTTTGAACAATTATAAAACCGTCACAAAAGAGTAAATGTATAAACACTAAACACTATACCCTAAATCCTTGGAAAAAGCTTAAACCCTTGGGTAAAAATCCAAACACTAAACCCTAAATTCTTGGATATACCCTAAACCCTTGGATAAATCATAAACACTAAACTGTAAATCCTTGGGTATACCCAAAACACTAAATCTCTCTCTCTCTCTCTCTCTCATCGTAAACCTTTTTTTTGAAAAAAATTAAAATGTAAACATTCTTTTAATTCACTGATTATCTTTTAACTACCACAATTTTGATTTATATGGGAATGTTTTCTAGTTTAATATTTTATCATGAATTTTTATTGGGTGAATTACCAACTAATCATAGTTTGCCAATTAATGTACAACTTTTTTTAAAGATAATAAATAAAATAATATTAGTAGCTGCCAAAAGATGAATTTTTTTGAACAATTTTAAAACCGTCACAAAAGAGTAAATGTATAAACACTAAACACTATACCCTAAACCCTTGGAAAAAGCTTAAACCCTTGGGTAAAAATCCAATCACTAAACACTAAATTCTTGGATATACCCTAAACCCTTGGATAAATCATAAACACTAAACTGTAAATCTTTGGGTATACCCAAAACACTAAATCTCTCTCTCTCTCTCTCTCTCTTTCTCATCGTAAACTTTTTTTTGAAAAAAATTAAAATGTAAACATTCTTTTAATTCAATGATTATCTTTTAACTACCACAATTTTGATTTATATGGTAATGTTTCATAGTTTAATATTTTATCATGATTTTTTCTTGGGTGAATTACCAACTAATCATAGTTTGCCAATTAATGTACAGTTTTTATAAAAGATAATAAATAAAATAATAATAATTTGTGTTAAGTTTTTAAAATAAATGAAAAATATTTGTAGCTGCCAAAAGATGATTTTTTAACAATTTTAAAACCGTTATACAAAAGAGTAAATCATAAACATTAAACACTATACCTTAAACCATTGGAAAAAGCTTAAACCCTTGGGTAAAAATCCAAACACTAAACCCTAAATTCTCGGATATATCCTAAACCCTTGGGTAAATCCTAAACACTAAACTGTAAATCCTTGGGTATACCCAAAACACTAAATCTCTTTCTCTCTGTCTCTCCCCCTCATCGTAAACCTTTCTCTCTCTCTCTCTCTCTCTCTCTCTCTCTCTCTCTCTCTCTCTCTCTCTCTCTCTCTCTCTCTCTCTCTCTCTCTCTCTCTCTCTCATCGTAAACCTTTTTGAAAAATATAAAAATGTAAACATTCTTTTAATTCACCGATTATCTTTTAACTATCACAATTTTGATTTATATAGGAATGTTTCCTAGTTTAATATTTTTATCATGAATTTTTCTTGGGTGAATTACCAACTAATCATAATTTTCCAATTTTAGTTGTTCTAATTAATTTATTAAGAGCATCGATAATTTTAGTTGTTCTAACTTTAATGTGAAAACACAAATAAATAAAAAAAAACTAATTCTAAAATAATACTAGAGTTTTGACCCACGCTACGCGTTGGTTTGTTTTATATATTTTGGTTTTATTTATATTTCTTTAGTTTTTTGTTAAGTGTATTTTCTAAAATGTATAAATGTATTTTTACCAAAAAGTGTAGTAACTGTATTGCTTATTGCCTAATTGTAACATCTTTATTTAGTTATGTTGAGCAACATAATATTTATATTTATTTTTTTCTCATTTCATCTTTTTTTCCTCATTTAATCTTTAATTTGATTCTATGTTTTTGATCTCTTAATGCTTTGTTATGTTGGTTATTGTTTTTACTATTTTTAGTATTTGTGTCTCATTTAGTCACATTGTTAAGGAAATATATGTTTTAAATTAAACAGAAAGCTGAATAGACGTAATTTATAATCTTTTCTGAAAATTTTCATTTATGTAGAATTATGTTTTTAAAATAGTAGAATACATATGCACAATGAGTAATAAGTTTGAAAAGAGTTATAACTTATAAGTGTGTAGCTATAACTTGTAGCCTTTTCCATTTTGTTACCATATATTTTTTCCTTTTCAATCGGAGAGAGTTTAGGGGCATTGTAAAGCTTCATATTTTTAAAACATATACTCCCTCGTTCAGAAATATTTGACACTGTGGTGCTTTTTTCTGTATCAATATATATGACGTTTACTGAATTCAGTGCAAATAATGACGGGAATTGACTTTTTGTACCCTTGTATTGTTACGGTGAGTTTTAGGATCTTTTTGAATTGTAAATGATCTCAGGTAATTGAGAAGGTTAAATTAGAGATTGCATTAGTTTCCTTAATTTATGTCAATGTTGTATAACGTCAAATAAAAAAGAACAGAGGGAGTATGTAATTTCCGTAAAGCTAATCAATGCTTCTATTTGTTTTATTTGTTTGGTTAGTAGCAATCCTCAATTTGCATTGTTGCAGTTCGAGCATGATGATTTGGCGATGATTTGTTCAACTGTGCCTCTAAAAATTTAGATGTAAAAGATTATATATAAGTAAATTAATTGTATCTGTAAAGTTGTTTCTGTAGATTTTTTTTGTAGAAACTTAAGCTGTAGTTAAATTTATTGTAAATGTAAGTTATAGCCTGTTAATATTTTAAAATAAAGGGAAATTTTCAAAAATACCACTTTCAAGGTACCATTATTCATCTTTACCACTACTAAAGACACATTTTCAAAAATACCTTATTTATTAAAATGGTAAAGACTCTTATATTTTTGTTTTTATATGCTTTTCAAAATTCTAATCCCAAATTCTAAATCCTAAACCTCTAATTCTAAACCCTAAACCCAAAATCTTCAACTCTAAACCCTAAACCCTAAACTATATACCGTAAATTCAATATTCTAAACCCTAAACCCTAAAGTCTAAACTATAAACCCTAAATCCTCAACTGTAAATCCTAAATCTTCAACTCTAAACCCTAAACTATATACCTTAAACTCTAAAACATCAAATCTAAACCCTAAATCCTAAACCTTCAAATCTAAACCCTTCATTAAAAATAGTGGTAAAAGTGGTTAGTGTAAACATGAAAAGTGGTACTATGAAAATGGTATTTTTGGCAATTTCTCTAAAATAAAATATGTGAAATATGTGATGTATATATAAAAAGTAGTTTTTATCAATTTAATAGTTTGTATTAATATTTTTTATAAATTATCAAAGTTTAGTGTTAGTTAAAATGTGATATGTAAATAACATTTATGTTATTTAAAATTTTCAATAATTTTTAAAACACCAAAATTAAATTAAATGTTTATAGGTGTTTTAGTTTATGATTATATAATTTATTTGATATTAGATATGTTTTTACTGATTCTACAGCCTATAAAAAAAGTTTTAGGTTTTTTACTTAAAATACATAAGAAAAAAATTTACTTTAGTTTTCTTTTTTGCTGTAGCTTTAAAATTAAAGATAAAGCATTATTGATAAAAATTTATAGCAATTTTATGTTAGCTTTAACTTTTAAAAATAATGCTATAACATGATTCGTAAAATTTAGTGATTAAAAATGAATAAAACTAAAGTAATGAGAGAAATCCTAACCAATCATTCCCATAATTTGAATATCATGTCTTATGATTAGTAGAAGGATACAAAATTATAAATTTAGCGTAGTATTAATGTGATACTATATAAAAGAAAATAAAATAGGTATGTTTAAAAAAAAAGTAAATTTAAAACAAATTTCAAAATTTTCATAAAATTTATTGAAAAAACAAATAAGCTAAACCTTTTTAATAAAAATATACTTCCAATGTAACTTGATTGAAAATTAATTTTTGAATTTTAATGAAAATATTTTAAATGGTTATAACATAGTTTTACTGGTTTATATGGGCAAATATAATTAAAATAATATAGTGTACAATTAAAAAGCCAAACAATATTTAACCCATACATATATATAAGAAAATATGAAATATAAAATTATAATATTTAAAACAATAGGTTATTTATAGAAAAATTTAAATTAGATTTTCAAACTCGGCGATATTAAATTAGTGAAAAAATTCGGCGCTTTGAAAAAACGGATTAAAATCTAGGCAAATATTAAAATATCTTTAACTATAAATTTTAACAGCTGCAAAAACAAAAATTAACAGCTGTAACATCGGATTTTAATACTTACTTCCAAAGCATTAAGAATAAGAGGTGATTCGTTTTCTTATTATGACTTAATTTTTAATTAATAGAATAGATATATTTTCTTTACAAAATCATCCATTTCTTAGGTTTGCAGCAAGCAAATCAATCATTAAAGTATCTTTACTTTTATAACTTTTGGCAGCTGCAACGTCTGATTTTAACACTTATTTCCAAAGCATTTAAGTAGAAAATAAGATCTCTGAATGTTTTCAAAAAAAAAAATAATAATAAGAAAGATAGGAAAAGAGAGAAAAAAGAAAGTTTGGAAGCAAGAAGAAAGACTAGCAAAGTTCACTAGAGTCCATTTCTCTTACTACCAAAACCTCTTTGATTCCGCATCAGATCTACTCTCTTCTCCACAAATCTATTGGATTTGATTCCGTCTCATCGGATTCTTATCCATGAAGGAATCAGATCTGACCACCGAACCCATCGCCCAGAACCTAATCAAGCTAATCAGCAATGTCTGTTTCTCCGTCTTCGTCTTCACCGTCCTCATCTTCACTGTCATCGCCGTCACCTACCAACCACCAGATCCATGGCTCGAATCCGCTCCCGCCCTAACCAAACTCCTCACCGCCAACGAAAACGCAACTTTCAAAATCGACGGCTCGATGCTCAGCACCGGCGAAGACATCGCCTCCTCCCCGATCCCACCTCCCGCGAACTCCACCGTCACGGAGGCGACGATCGAGCTGTCGGAGGAGAAGATCGGGAACATGACGGTTAAGAACTCTTCTTCCGTGGATTGCGACGATCTGAAAGTCGTCAACTGCTCGGATCCGAGAGTGCTCGTCGCCGTCCAGAGATTCAATATGAGAGTTTTCAAATCGATTGTGTTCTTGGAGTACGAGACTCCCGTCAACGGTTCGAAGCCCGACGAGTGCGATGTTTCTTGGAGGTTTAGGAACAGGAAGGAGAAGTCTTGGAGGAGATACAGAGATTTCAGGAGGTTTAAGTTTGCCTTCGGTGAGAATTGTACTTACAAAGTGTTTCACACTAGTGGTTGGCACTCTGGTGTCAATGCTCGTAGGATTAGGATCAAGCCACGTGGAGGTGGTCCGAAGGCTCCACGTGGCGGTGATCCGGAGATCAATGATACGATACCGACGCTTGGCTCTCAGACGAATTTCAGGAGAGGGAAGTATTTGTATTACTCGAGGGGTGGTGATTACTGCAAGGGTATGAATCAGTATATGTGGAGCTTCTTGTGTGGGTTAGGAGAAGCAATGTACTTGAACAGGACTTTTGTTATGGATTTGAGTTTGTGTTTGTCTTCGAGTTATAGCTCAAAGGGGGTTGATGAGGAAGGTAAGGACTTTCGGTACTACTTTGATTTTGAGCATCTTAAAGAATCTGCTTCTATTGTTGAGGAAGGCGAGTTCGTGAGGGACTGGAAGAAATGGAACCGGTCGCATAAACGGAAAGTTCCGGTTAGGAAAGTTAAGACGCATAAGGTGTCGCCGTTGCAGCTGAGTAAAGATAAGAGCACGATTATATGGAGGCAGTTTGATGCGCCTGAGCCTGAAAACTATTGGTACAGAGTGTGCGAAGGGCAAGCTTCGAAATATGTGGAGAGACCGTGGCATACGCTGTGGAAATCGAAGAGGCTGATGAACATTGTGTCTGAGATTAGTGGGAAAATGGATTGGGACTTTGATGCGGTTCATGTTGTTAGAGGCGAGAAAGCCAAGGACAAGAAGCTGTGGCCACATTTGGATGCAGATACATGGCCTGACGCGATTTTGAATAAGCTTAAGGGATTGGTTCAACCGTGGAGGAATTTGTATGTGGCGACTAATGAACCGTTTTATAATTACTTTGATAAGTTGAGATCTCAGTACAAGGTTCACTTGCTTGATGATTATAGCTACTTGTGGGGGAATAGCAGTGAGTGGTACAATGAGACAAGTCTATTGAACAATGGGAAACCAGTTGAGTTTGATGGGTACATGAGAGCGGCTGTTGATACGGAGGTGTTTATTAGGGGGAAGACACGTGTTGAGACTTTCAATAACCTTACCATGGATTGCAAAGATGGGATCAATACATGCTGATATTGATCAATCTGGCTGTGATATGTTTCTCTTTACAACTTTTGTACCCATGCCATTTCATTCTTATATTTGTTTTGTTTATTGTATTCAAAGCAGTTATATGCTTTTGTTGTTGTGGCCTTGTGTTCTTCTAGCGATTGATGTTATTGGTGGGGGCAAGAGTGTATGTAACGTTTACATTTTGTTATACAAATCTCTTAAATCTGCAACACCAGCTACCATTTCTTGAAATTTTGATAAACATGTCTAGCTTCTGAAAGTAGCATATAAAAAAAAAAGAACGGTATGTGTTGTGTTACAGAGAAAAAAAGAACGGTATGTGTTATTCTTTCTGTTTTTGTTTCTAACAGAGTTGTGGATATATCAGGGCTAGGAATTTTAACATAGTTTGAAGGGAAATTGGAATCTATATCCAAGAAAAAATCTATAACTGTCCATAACAACATATTGGCTGGAATATCATGTATCTTTTATGTAATACTACATTGCTTCCTTAACCGATCAGAACAATTTCATCACAAAATCATTTAATGAGAAAATATTGCAATGTTTTTTTCTTCTTTTAATACTGGATATATTATCCTATTACAAATTTGAAATAACAGAACATATGATTCTGCTGCCGGTAATTCTATATGCCCTATGAAGATTCACGTCTGACTACATCGTCTGAGAAAATATTGCAAAGTTATATATTGCAATATGTATTATTTTTGATGAAATGTTATATATTATTAACATAGATAAAAGAGACAGGAGTTGACAATACAAAAGCTTTTTGGTCGATGGGTTCAGGAAAATAATGATTGTTAAAATTTTAAAAATCTATAGTTATTGGCTAATGTATTCTAACATTCTTGTAAAATCAAGTGTTATTGGATTGATGATTCTTCAATGACATATAAAATCTATTGTTATTCAAAAAGTTTGTGTTTTAAAGATTTTTAATTCTATCAAAATCTTGTGTTATTGGAACTTAAATTCTTAATACTTTAACTCATAAAACAAAACTTTCAAAATAATGCATTGATATTCAAGATTCTCAAAATCATTGTAGTAGAATAATTTCATAGATTTTTAAATATGAAAAACTCATTAAAACTAATTATAAATTTAACAAATCTCTTGATTCTTAAAATCAATCAACCGTACCTAAATTCATCTCTCAATAACCCCCCAAAACATTTGCGCATAAACCCTTTAAAGAGGAGCAAACAGATATTAAAAAAACCAGAGCAGTAAGACCAATCTTTCCCAGTGCCGACACAAGGAGAGGTTTATGGCTGCATGACGTTTCCCGTTGCAGGTTCTTTTATGTTTTCGTGTTGGATTATAGGTACCGTAAGGTTTCTTTTTTTTTAATTTGGGAGAAGGGGGTGGGGGTAAAAAGGTAGCGTAAGGTTCCAAGCAGCAGAAAATGTTGGAATTCGTTTTTAACAATATGGTTTCGGTAAGTTTTCGGACGAAGACATTTGTCGGAATAACCGAAATGTCAGACACTATGAAATAGTGTACTCGTATGCCAAAATCAGAGTTGGTTTTGAATGAGAAATAAAAATCAAATATGAAATTATTTTTAAAATATTCATATTAGAAATATGAAGTGAGAATCCTCTTATGTATAAAATGGAGAAAATAAAACAAAGCTTGAAACTTTGTTTATACTGAGAAAAAAATATTTGGACCAAACAAAAATTTTAGGTTTTGAAATTTGGTAAATGGGTCAAGAAACTAATAAAGAAATTAGACTTGTTGGTCTAGCCTTTACTTAATTTAGTTGTCTTTATTTTTAAACTTTTTGGTAAATAAAGTTTGAATAAAATAAAGAAAAATATTTTTGCTAATTAAATTGATCAATGTGAAGTAGTGGAGGTATGAATGCAAAATTGATTCTGATTTTGTAACCTACATCTAAATGCACATCCATATAAGAATCTCCATTTTTATTGCTAATGTTTACGGTTTGGTTTATGAAAAACGTAGGCTTTGGTTAGTGGACTATATAATAGTCATTGTTCTTCTCATTCTAGAGATATAGACAAGAAACTATTCTCCCATTCGGAATAGTTATGCTAGTATTTTTTATTTTGAATCCGAGAGTATAATATAAAATTAGGATCGATAGATTCTGTTTTCGGTGATGGTAAACAGAAACAATGCTGCAGTTGTATCCTGGGAATCTGAGTACTATTAAACCATCACACTACGGAACATTTAAAGATTTAAGGAAAGAGCTTAACCATCTCGACTCTGCAATTTATTTTTATTCGTTTGTTTTGGTATTGTAATTTTGATTTTTGTTCTTATTATCTTTTATAAATATCATTGCCCATTGTAGTAAAATAAGGTTCTTACACTCTTAAATTTTTAACTATTGTTTATGTTTTTTCACCAGCAATACTGATATTTGTTAAACAAAATTTTTAAGAACAGGTTAATCAATTTTCGGAATAGGTGCCGGAATTTATTTGGCTCTGTTGCTCGGAATCAGAAAATTCGTATGATGAAAGTCACTCTTCTCCATCAGCTTATCCTTGATTATGATTTTAGTTGACTTAATTTTCTGGTATAAAAATCATTAATAATAATTATTTTCTAACAGAAATCTTTGTTAAGATTTTTCAGGAAGCGGTGATTACAATTTGCTCAAGTCACTACTTAAACAGAAAAAGAGAAATTTTTTCTTTATGGTGTAACTTAATTTAATTACTAATTACATGGATGACCATGAGAGAAAAAAATGATTTAAGATCAAAGTATGGTGATATATGTTATAAACAACATTTTGGTTCTTAAGGGATCAATGTTATATAAATAGAAATGGATTCGTGAGTCGACGCTCCAAATTAAGTTTGTGAGAGATCTGCCACATATGAATCATTTGCCATTATAAATATAATGTTGTGGATAATGATTAAAACATTTATATTTCGGTAATGTTTAAGTGCAAGTTGTAAAAAGATTGACCATGCAAAACCATTGCGAATTCTCACCAATGTGACTAAAACTGATATGTGTATTGTAGTTTCTCAAGTCAATATGGTTGAGAATAACTATATATAATGGTAGTTTTGATGGTACAAAGAATATCTTTTAATGGTATGATATTTGCTAAAAAACATATATATGTTTTGAGAAAAACTCAAAGCGTAGACAAGTTGGATTTATAAATCTACTTGAGAAAACTATGAAAGTAGTTGTATATAAAATATGAATTTCTGAGAATGAAATATATTTTGTAAAGAAAATTTTAATAGTTTCGAAATTAATTTTTATTTAAATCCGAAGGAGTTATATATCAATTTTCTAAACTCTTAAGAGATGTTGAAGGAGTTATATATCAATTTTCTAAACTCTTAAGAGATGTTATATAAAAATATGCATAATTTGAGTTATCTCAAGAAACGTGGGGAAGCTTTGCTTACCATATAAAATTGTTGGCAAGAGGTCAAATGAACTTAGTGATGTTTATCACAATATGAATTTTTTTTTCTTCTGAGAAAAAAACTAATGTAATACACTGAGTTTTTGTGTATAATGGTTAATTGTATTTTAAAAGAAAAAAAAAATGACAAAAATCATTTGACAATTGATCTTGATTAATCTCAAGAGATTATATTCACTGTGATGACAACCTAAGATCCTTTTATTAAAGGTGTGTCATGAGATCATATTGTATATCATCAATAGGAATGAGTTCGCTTGTGAATTAAGATGAGTTTGGCAGTAACTCTACCTAACTGAATGGAGATCCCAAGAAATAGGTTCAAGGAGACAATTAAGTTAAACTAAATCTGTCTAGAGCACTGTAAAACTTCGGTCTATACCCAGTTCTTATGATAATTAAATAGTGTTACATGTAAGGAATAGAGGATAAGAATTTGCTTTTAATGATATAGCTTTGAGATATGAATGGAATAGTACATGATCCTCCTCTAAACAATGCTAATGGCAAATCACCTTGTGAGTGTGAAATGTGGTAGTTTCTAGGAGAATGAAGGACATACTATATTCTCTAAGTTCATTCATAGTTAACCAGGATTGTTCACGGCCACAATGAACACAATAGAGAACCTAGTTCTTTGAGAGAATGAAGCTGTATTTTGGCTATTGTCTAGGTTTACATCAAAGTCCGGGAGGTTCAAGGCATCATGGCCATCTCCTAGCTGAGTAGATCCGATAGCTATTAACAATGACTGGTTCAAGGCTAAAAAATTGCTACCAACTCATAATGCAGTGCATTTCTCGTTTGTCTCAAAAGTCTTTAGTTGAGTCTTTTCGAGTCTTGTCTAGGAAGTCAAGTCTGTCCAGTCGTCTAGTGTCTAGAGTCATTTCTATTCATGTGGGGATTGTTGGAACTCGTTTCGACAATATGGTTGAAAATCATTTTTCGGTAAGTTTCCGGACGAAGAAGTTTGCCGGAATAACCAAAATGTTTGACACAATGAAATAGTGTACTCGTATGTCAAAATCAGAGTTGATTTTGAATGAGAAATAAAAATATAATATGGAATTATTTGTAAGATATTCATATTAGAAATATGAGGTAAGAGTCTTCTTGTGTATAAAATGGAGAAAATAAAGCATAGCTTAAAAATTTATTTCTCCTGAGAAGAAAGATATTTGGACCAAACCAAAATTTCAGGTTTTGAAATTTGGTAAATGGGTCAAGAAACTAATAAAGAAATTAGACTTGTTGGTCTAGACTTTACTTAATTTAGTTGTCTTTATTTTTAAACTTTGTGGTAAATAAAGTTTGAATAAAATAAAAAAAAGTATCTTTGCTAATTAAATTGGTCAATGTGAAGTAGTGGAGGTATGAATGCATAATTGATTCTGATTTTGTCACCTACATCTAAACGTACATCCATATAATTATGATGAGAATCTCCATTTTTATTGCTAACGTTTACTGTTTGGTTTATGACAAACGTAAGCTTTGGTTAGTGGGCTATATAGTAGTCATTGTCCTTCTCATTCTAGAGATATAGACAAGAAACAATTCTTCCACTCAGAATAGTTATGCTAGTATTTTTTATTTAGAATTTCAGAGTACAATACAAAATTATGATTGATAGATTCTGTTTTTTCTTGTGATGATAAATAGAAATAATGCTGTAGTTGTATCAAGGAATCTAAGCACTATGGGGCGTTTCTTTATTCGTTTGTCTTGGTATTGTAATTTTGATGTTTATTCTTATTATCTTTTATAAATATCAGTTATTCATTGTAGTCAAATAAGGTTCCTAGCTACAAAAATTGCGGTATGGCATGTATTGAGTTGAGCATATGTTTATGAAAAATAATGTCCCGTCAAAAAGATTTCTTACACAGAGACTCGTTCCTCTTTTGTGTCTTTAGTGAAACCATTGTCGTTGCCTGTCTTGCTGGTCTTGAAACAAAGTGTTATGTAAGGAAAGACGTGATGAGTTAAACTAAGCTACGATATGTGGTTGGTGCTGGAATGATTCCGATGACACATGTATGCTTTGTCGTAGATCGATCAGGCTAGATTTGTATGAAGAATGTTTCAAGCTGAGAGCTCTTTATGGACCCTGCTCAAAAAAATCAATGGTATATTAAACAATATAGGTTTTAAAATTTATAACTTTACTTTTGTATCTTCGAGTACTAAGTTTAAAAGTTTTATATCATAATTTTGTATATTTATTTTTGAAATTTTTTAATTTTTTTTGAACTCTGTTCCACCGCTCCACTTGCACGTACTGTTAGACGGTCATACCTGATATTATGGCCGACAAAGATAAATTATAGGAGAAGCTAATCAATCTTATACATCTATGACGCGGTCATCTGATCCAAATTCGTCCATGAAGATTTGAAAGAGAACCAAATCTAAGCTATTTAGAAACAAGTTGAAGTTTTACTCCAACAATATGTTCTATTAGATGTTTTCCTGCACCATGTGCACTGTAAAAATCTTAAAATATTTTTAACAGATAAATATAAATTATATTTAATTTTTTATTAATATTACAAATTTTCTTTTTCTTATCAATATTTTATATAAATTTGATTTAACTGAACATTAAAATTAAGATAAAAACAATTTTGTTTATTTTGAATTATATTTAAGAATGTGCATGTATATATTTAAAATTAT
>NC_079513.1:5405329-5475570 GCF_000801105.2 Raphanus sativus | reverse complement strand
TTATTTGTCGTATTCTTATTAGTTTTTAGATTAAATCTTCAATTTATTAATTAGATAATCTATATATTTTTGAACTTTCTAATTAATTTATTAATTTTAATAATATAAGTATTTTGAAATTTCTAACGTAAATCATTAATCTATATTTATTATTTATGAAGTGATTTTGATTACTTGTCAATTTCTCTATATTATTTAGTGATTTTACTTAACTATTTTTAACTTTCAAAAATTTTTATTAGTTTTAGCTTAAATCATTAATTTATACTATTATTTGCTTAAATTAACATTAAATATAATTGTCCATATCATATTAATATATAAGATATGTCATCAATTTTAATAGCCATGTCATATTATTTTTGTGAGAATAATTGTAGAGAAGACATGTGGCAAAATCACTTTTCAAATATAGTTAAGGATGATAGGCCAGGGACAAGAAAGATCAATTAATATACCAAAATAGAATTTATGGCCCAAGTAAATCCAGCCCAGCTACGATGACAATAAACTTTTATTGTTGACCCAAATTAAGATCCTACCATAAACGGTATGAACCAGCCAAACTTGACCATACTCAAAACGATGCATACTTCATTGGTTATTAATCTGGTCAAATAAAGAAAGTTCCTTATTCTTTATTTGTTCGATCAAAGACAAAGATGAAAGAGAATCTGCTGCTTTTCTAGAAGCTTTTAGTAGCTTAAGAAAATGTGCAAAGTCTCAGCTGGTTTTATCATAAATGGGTCAAAGTTTCCGAGACAATTATCTCTTCATGATTTGGAATGATTTAAAGAACCTCCAAAGTCCAAACACGGCATAACGCTCAAGGATTCCTTCCCAAATTGTCCAGATACAAAGTCAAAGGAGTTGATTTATTTTGACCAACCAATTACTTCTAGCTGGCTAGAAAAATGCCAAAACGTTTGCCTTAAAATATTTACTTTTATCTTCAAATTATTCCTGGGGAATATTAGTTTTGTTTATGACATTGATATGTTAAAGTGGGTTTTCTACTGACCACCGCACAGCGTCTTGAAGCTCTAAGATCATGTTTATCCATGAACCCCAAATGGGAGGTTCTTTTTTTTTTTTTTTTTTCTTTTTTCTCGAAAAAAAATAAATAAACAAACCAATCGTGGGCCACCACGTGTCAGTGGGGTCCACGATCATGAACAAACTCAACCAATTTCGTTTCTTCCTCAAACGACTTCTTTCTTTGGTTCTGTCAATTTTGTGGGTCCCCCACCCTCTCTCCTCCCTCAAGACACCTCCAAATAACCCCCGATAAACTTGCTCTAAGGCGTCAAAGTAATGATTACTTGATCCACTACTTGCATCCAACACTACTGCTTTTCCTCTTTCTTTTAAATAAGAACAAAACCTAGCTTCACCCCCAAGGTGAACCTCTACATTCACCCACCAATAGGAATTAGTTAATTGAGATTTGATATCTCTTAAAAAAGGAAACCAAATAATAAGAATTTAATGAAATAAAATTATGTTTTTAGATAAATAAAAAATAGTAGCAATTATCAAAAAAATATATTCTTTTTAATATTGTTAAAATCCGTCAGAAAATACTAAACCCTAAACCCTAAATTCTAACCCTAAACCCTAAACCCTTGGAGAAAGCCAGAAACCTTTGGGTAAATCCTATACCCTAAATCGTTAATTTTAAACTCTAAACCATTAATCATAAACCATAATATTAAACCCTAAATTCTAACACGAAACCCTAAACCCTAAACTCTTTGATAAAATATTAAATCATAAACTCTTAATCCTATGGTTTAATATTATGGTTATGATGAAAGGTTTAAGATTAACGATTTAGGGTATAGGATTTGTCCAAGGGTTCAAGCTTTCTCCAAGGGTTTAGGGTTTAGTATTTAGAATTTAGGGTTTAATATTATAGTTTATGATTAAGGTTTAGGGTATAAGATTAACGATTTAGGATATAGAATTTTCCCAGGGTTCAGGCTTTCCCCAAGGGTTTAGGGTTTAGTATTTAGAATTTAGGGTTTAGGGTTTAGTTTTTTTTGACGGATTTATCAATACTAAAACAAATATTTTTTTTTAATTGCTACTATTTTTTATTTATCTAAAAACATAATTTTATTTCATTAAATTCTTATTACTTGGTTTCCTTTTTTAAAAGATATCAAATCTCAATTAACTAATTCCTATTGGTGGGTGAATGTAGAGGTTCACCTTAGGGGGTGAAGCTAAGTTTTGTTCTTTAAATATCATACTTGATGTGTGTCTCTTAACAAACTTTTCTCTTGGTTTTTTAACCAAAACACTGCCTCAAGGCCTGTTTTTCTCATTTTATCTAATGCATATAAAGCTCTTTTCAAAAAAAAAAAAAAAACAAGCCTATATAAAGGCATAGCTCATCTCTGTGTAAAACATAATATTAATGAATAAGCTAGTGAGTTTTGTGTTCAACACATTATTTAAGTTCTTAGAGAAAGTGAATGATTCCTTCTCTAGACTTTTGTCTTCTCAAAGCTTAGTCCATAAAACTTGGTTACTTGTTTCATCCCATCCACTAGCCTAATCAATGAGAGTTACACAACCAGTTGATTAAGCTTCATCTCAATCCACTTCAGACCATCAACATATCAAGTTGACAATCTTACAAATACAGAATTTGGTTCCATCAAATCCTCATTGTATGGGCATGCCCGTCTTCATCAATCTATGACGGTTTTGATTGTTGTTTACTCGTTGAAAAAGTTTTAGATTGTCGTTAGCTGTTAGCCAAGTTATGTATCATCATTAGCTGTTAGACGAGTATTGTATCGTTGCTAGTAGTTATACGAATTTTATTTCCTCGCTAGCTGTTAGACGAGTTTAACTCTCCAGGTTCTATTACTTGTTGTTATCGCTGTTGATATAGTCACTTTCTTTTTTTATTATTTCATCTTCAAATCAAATATTTTGTGGAGAAAATCAAATGAATATGTCATCTTGATTCCTTGGTTTTGATTATTATTTCTAGCTCTCATTATACACCTTGTCTAGCCTTAAAATTTTGATCATGATTGGAAAAAATGTCGAATAAAGGCTCACATAATGGGCAGTGAGGACAAAAGTTTCCGTATAATTTTCAAGCCTAACGCAAAAGATACAACAAGTTGTGCACTCGGTGATTCGAACATAGTCAAAGTCTTTCTCCTAGGATTGACCTGAGGGAGATTTGAGAACTTCAGACCTGATTTTATGATTTTGAAGTTAGCACGGTTGATGACTGTCGAGAAATTGCAGTTGCAACAAACATTATGCTTGGATATTGTTACAGTATTACATTTCGGAGGATGATTTAGCAGTGAGGGATACAATGTGTCAATTTTCTTTATTTTCATCTTTGTCAGTAGTTTCAAGTCTTACATTAGATTCTGAACTGTGCTGTTGCGCATGATTATTTAAATTTAAAATTTATGTTTTTATTAAATTAGAAGTTTATGATTTGATGATATTTTATATCGTTCAGTTTGCATTTATTTTCAGTTCGGTTCCGGTTTGGTTTTTGGTTCAAAAAATATAGTAATAGTTCGGTTATTTAGGAATTTGAGTTTGGTTTTGGATTATGTTATTTTGGTTTTTGGTTTGTTTCAAATAATAATATTAGAAACTCAATTAAATTTCAACTTTTATTCAAGTGTGTCGATTTGATAGGGATATGAATTTTTTGATCTTGATTCTGATATAGGTAAATATGATTTTCCATTTTTGGTTTTTATTTAATATTATTGAATGTCTTTATATTTTACAAATGATTAGGAAATCAGTATATCTCAAGGTTATATTACCCTCAGAATTTTTTGCTAATTTCATACTTCTATGTGATAAACTAAGCTATTTATTCAACAATTATGATCAGAATATACCAATATTATTTTAAAATAGTAAACTAGATTATGACTCATCCTTTTTAAGGGGGGATATATTTTTTGTTTTATATTTTTTTTTAAATTTAGTTTTTTACATTTGTGTTTTAGTCATATTTATGTTTTTCTTTGTATAATGTTTTTTTAAGTGATTAGTAAGAGATTTTAATAATTGTATTAAAATAGTTGGACCACACCTATATCAATAGGTCATGATGTTGTTTTAATTGAATACTAGATTCTGACCCGACCTTAAAAGGGCATTATATTTTTTTTGTTTTATATATTTTTTAAAAAAATAACTTTTATATTTGTATTTTAGATATATTTGTGTTTTTATTTGTATAATATTTTTCTTAAATGATTGATAAGAGGTTCTAATAATTATATTAAAATAGTTGGACCATACCTATATCAATATGTCATGTTCCTATTTTAATAGTATTGATATATTTTCAATATAAATATGGACTGTGTAGCTATATTTTGGTAATAGGTTGATATCTAATTTTGGATGCTGAAATGAATTATTAAAAAACTAAATGAGTTTAGAGTATTGTCAGTGATTTATAAAGAGGTTAAATGAGTTTTTAATATTTTAATATTTCAGGGTTTATGATCACATTGGATATCTCAAATGTATTTGTTATTTGGAACTGCCCTGTAATATTTATAAACCATATCGTTTATAAAGGAACAGTCATGTAATTCATTATTTAGCCTAAAA
This sequence comes from Raphanus sativus, assembly GCF_000801105.2. Classification (NCBI taxonomy): domain Eukaryota; kingdom Viridiplantae; phylum Streptophyta; class Magnoliopsida; order Brassicales; family Brassicaceae; genus Raphanus; species Raphanus sativus. The sequence goes on along the minus strand of NC_079513.1, from coordinate 5,470,947 downwards.
TTTGAATGATAACTTTTTTACAGTTCAAAAGCCAGTCTGACAAAAAAAAAACTTGTATATACATGCTAATTTCTCTATTTTTTTTAGTAAATTTTGATTTTAATATTTATTTGATTTTCATAATTTTAAAATAACATTAATGAAATTATTAGTTTAATTTTAGTATATTGGTTAACATTAATGAAGCTTGTTTTTATGTTTCGTCACATCATGTTCAATAGGTCCAAAATTTAAAACATGTTATGGTACATTTCAAATAAAATTCTAAATTAGTAGATTAGATGATTCCAAAAAGTTTGACTTTTTTTGGGAAGGTTTTATTTTGAAGACATCTAGCAGTGAGGTGCGTAACTCGATTTCTTTATTTTTGATTCCTCTAGCAGTGCTGAGTGGTCTGCCATTTTGGAGAGATCAATTTTTTTCTTCTGGAAGATTTTTCGAAGACGGTTTTAGGCTGCTCCTGATATTGACTTTATCCTTGTTGTGTTGAGATCTCCCTTGCTATGATTTTGATTGACTCGATTGTTTCCATTTATGTGAGTGGTATTATGATTTCATCAACGATCGCACGTTTGGTGATTTCGAGTAATATATCTTTGATTCCCACAAACTGGGAGCAAATTTGTTAACTAAATTTTATAAGGGAGTAAATTATAATCTAGATTAATCACGAAAACACTACATTTAACTTATTGTATATTTTTATTGTGTGTATTTTATGTTAGTATTTGCAAGAGAAGTATATAATATTGTTTATAGTTTTTAAGAATGTTAGGGCTTGGAAGGATTGATTATGTATAAGATTAATTACGTTTGATTTGTGATGACAAGACTTTTCGGGTCCCTATCAAATGCAGTAGTATATGAGATGTCGAACCAATCTTATATGATTTCAATGCACTGAGAATACAAATCTATGCTTAATCTAAGTGCAAACATGTTTTGAATGATGATGTGAACTAGAACTATGCTAAAATGCAATAAAGGAACAAGCTTTCAATCAATCTACGACAATAGGACTCATGGGGCTAGGCATTTGATTTCAAGTGATTAAGATCCAATCTAAGGATGACAAACTTTCAATCAAAAGACTTCCTTAAGTCTAGAACACTCAAATAAGCAAGCTCTATGGTCAAGAAGAATGCTAATTTACTTAAATCAACTAGACATCAAAGGTCTTTGAGCCTAAAAGATCTAAGCAATCATTAGGGATGAGTCTATTAACTATCTAAACTCCCTTAACACAATGGTCTTTGTGTAAGGTAAGTTTAGAGCAAGCTCTACTTGGTTCAGACATTTCATCAAACACCTTGTGGGTGGGAAATGTCTAGAGCTCTAGAATAAAAAGGCCAACTTTAATCTAGCATTAAGAGAAGTAGACAAGCAAGAAAAAAATAGATCTAACACTAAACACCCTAGATCTTCACTTAATCACCCTAATCACCCTAGCCCATGAATCCAAATAGTAACTACTCACTAATAGACATGAATAACCCAAAACCCATGGATGATTGAAGGTTAATCATGTTTAGTGGTCAAGATTGATCAATAATCACAAGAGATAGAGATGAAAAGAAGCTCAAAATTAAGTCTTTCACCAAAATAGCTAATGTGATTACAGAGAAAACAAGATCTCTCTCAAAATTAGGTCTAAAGGGTATTTATAAAAGTCTAAAAACGAGCTGGGTCAACCCAACAAACCTGGGTCAACCCAATAAAAAAAACAGTCTTTTTCGCCCGTAACGACCTGGCATCCCGCTACAGTGGTCGCTACATACGCTCGGGAACCCTCCTAGCGACATTCTCTGGTCGCTACAGCTCTGGTCGTTACAGGGTTGTAGATTGATCATAACTCCTTCAATACAGATCCAAATGACTTGAAACCACCTCCATTAGAAAGCTAACTCAATTTACTTTGTCTTTCCAAAATTTGAGCTTCAAAGGATATCTTTAAGGCCTTCATCTATGTTCATCTTTCACCCTTTTGACTCAAAACCCCTCAAATGTCTCCAAAGTCACCAACAAGCATCTCTAGTATCTGATAGAGACAAATGTAATGAAATGCAACCTAAATGCACTCTAAATGCATGCAAAGGAACAATATAAGGACTAGAATGAAGCTTAAAAACATGTAAATACACAAGATATCAATTCCCCCACACTGGTCCTTTACTTGTCCACAAGTAAACTTTCAAAAAACTAATGTAGAGAGGTTTGAAGGTGGGAGCACATAAGCAAAAGAAACAATTAGAGCACTCAACTTGACATCCTAAAGAAATATAGCAAATAGCATGAGCAAACTCTCTTATTATACTCTAGCTTCTCTAGGCCTATCAATACTCTTATACCTTTACACAAGATGCAATACTCATCAACCAACAAGTCTTCTTAACCAGCCTTCAGATTGATTCACACACACACACACACAAGGTGAATTCTCACAAATGGGCACATGATCTCAATCATTTGGCTAGGTGATCAAATGGTCTAATATGGATGAAAAAGAGGGTTCAATGTATCATTTTAAGGTGGTAATCACTCAAGAATCAAGGAGCTTGATCATTATGCAAAATTTATCTAAGACTAGGAGCAATTCATGCATACATGGATTCATCCTCATCATTCTACCCATTCCTAAGTAATTACAAATTCTACACCCCTTTCATTCATCCCATACCCTAAAATAACAAACACTCACATCACTCACCCAATGAACAACTTTCTTTTCTTATGAGTTAATCACTAAGGACCTCTTATTCACTTTTCTAAGCTCTAAACTCTTTTTATTTTCCCTTCCCCGCTATCTTTTTGAATCTTTTTTTTTCTTTTCTCTTTTTTTTTTGTTCTTTTTTTTTCTTTTTAATATAGAGGGAAGATCTCAAACAATACAAACAAGAGCTTTCTTTTCTTTCTATTCTAGGTCCTTAGGGCTTTTCTTTCTCATAACACACTATTGCTCATCTTTCTCACACTCCAAACCAAGACATTAAACCTTTAAGAAACATACACCCACTCACCATCCTAGAAGCTAGCTCAAATGATGACCCTATGCTAGCAAGAGATGAGAACAAATCCATGTCGCTCCTAATACTCTCAAGATTTTGCACATGACAAACTATCAAAAGAGGCCTCACTCATGCAAATCAATGTAGGCTTCAAATAATGGTAAGGGTTTTAGGGTAAGGGAGTGCCATTTGGGTTAACAAAGAGTGGTTCAATGGAAAAGATAACCCAAATGTGTAAGAGATCCATGATCAAGTATGCAAATGCCCATATGCAAGAGAGATTAAGTTCATTTAACTCAAGATTCAGGTTGGAGCTGGTTTCGAGAACAATGCCAATATCAAGCAAGCAAACATGTTTTAAGAAGAGTTTTCAAGGCACGAAGCATGCAAGGCTTTCAAGAGATGCTTAAGCTACTTGATATGTTTAGCTAGGGCGTCAAATTCAGTGCAAACAAGTGTTCTTTACAAGGCATTATCAACAGCTGCTCCATATGCAAGTGAATGCAACATATATGATCTAGACTCAATCCTAAGAATGCAAGTGATGCAACTACATGATTCTTTATGCACTTTTCAAAATTTTAATTTTTATGGTTTTTCTATGGATATATGAATGTACAATGCAATGCATGAGACGCACAATCAACAAAGCAAACATGATCAAATACTTGGTACCTCCCCCACACTTAAATCACACAGTCTCTATGTGAGTAAGAGAGAAGGAGATACCGAAAATATGAAAAAAGTAATGGTATGTACAAAGAAGGGTTGGAGTGATACCTCAAGTGAAGATTGGAGTATGGCAGTGGGTGTCTAGAGCTTGAGCTTTGAGCTGGCCTAAAACTTCTGCCACACTTATTGAAAACATAAAGATATGAAATAGCAAATTTATATACAAGGATAACCATGAGAATTCCTCCCAAGTGAGCTTGTTTTGAGTCACTAGCTTGACTACCTTTTCTCTTGTACTAGTGCGAAGGAGGATCCTTCCCACCTTCAAGAGTGATGGTGAGGACCTGAGAGAGTAGCTCTTGGAGCTTGATGGGATCGTTTCGAAGCTGAGGAGTGATGATGGCTCTTGTACTTGAGAATGGCTTGGACCTGCCCTTGCACTTGATCTTGTACTCAATGGCTCCATCCTTGAGCTTCATTGGGTGGAGAGTGAGAGTCTGAGGAGTCTTATCAAGAGGTGGAGGATGAGGTTCTTTCACTATCTTTTCATGTCATGAGCAGCCTTTGCGACTCTACTCACCTCCTCCCTTTTAGCACTTTCCAAGTGCTCAACACACAGCTCTCGAGAAGATTCTCCAATAAGACCTTCTTTCTCAGGTACAACCACTTTAGCTTGGGTCTTCTCAATGGATGGTTCTTCACAAGTGATTGTTCCACAATAGACAACATCCATTGGAGACTGGATTGGGTAAGAGACAGCCTTGTTCACATTGAGGAGCGTGACCTTCTTGTTTGGGAAATCAATACATGCTCCAACTGTTGTGAGGAATGGAGTGCCAAGGATCAAAGGAACTCTCTTCTCAGTTGTCATCTTCAGAACAGTGAGGTCTATAGGAATTGTGCATGCTCCAATCTTCAAAGGGAAATCCTTGATGAGGCCAATGGGGGTTGTAGAAGATGAATCCCCAAACATAAGAGAAGATGTGTTTGGTTCCATGCTCTCAATACCAAGACTTTTCACCATTTCCAATGAGATCACATTCACACTTGCACCAGAATCAACCAAAGCATCATTCATAGTGATCTTACCAAGGGAGCAAGACAATGTGAATTTCCCTTGAGACTAGCTTAGGGAGGGACTGTGGAGGGACTGGTGGATCAATCTTCAAAATAGAGATGTTCAAAAGCTCGGCCACTTCTGCTTGGTGGTCTAGAATGTCCTTGATGAGCATCATTTGGACATGAGCTTCACGCATACCAGAGATTTCTGGGAGCATGACCCCAACATCACTAAGATCTTTCCTGAACTTGGAGATAACCTTCTTCTGAGCTTTGGTGAGGACTCTTTGTGGAAAAGAGACCTTGTCATAGGGTGACAGCTCAACCTCAATGTCTTCTTGCTTCACCTCTTTCAGCTTCTGGTCAGCTCTCCTCTCAACTGGTTTCTCAACCCTAGGCGCAGCTCTCTGCAGATTCGTTGTTTTAACTTTTCTTTCAGCTTGTACATGAACCCTTTCCATAGCTTTATCCACCATCTGTGCTTCAGCTGTTGCTACAACCAATTTCTCAACTTTCCCAAGCTCAGTCCCAAACACTAGCTTCTCAATCTCATCTACCTCTTTCTCATAATCACTCAGCTCAATCTTTGAAGAAGTAGTAGAGATGATAACATTGTAAGACTCCTTGGGATTCTTTTCTGGTTTTCCTGGTAGAGTTACTTGTTGGCGATTGGAGTTGGAACTCACAGAGGCAAACTGATTCTCCAAAGCTTTGAACTTGTTGTTGAGCTCATTGTAGCTCCCATCAATCTTTGAGTGGATGTTCTTCAACTCATAGCCAATTTGCTTCTCACTTCTTGACTGAGCTTCAAGTAGTTGCTTGAACATTGATTCCACACTTGTGTCTTGAGCCTGATGTTGAGAAGAACTTCCTTGGGCTTGAGTAGACTGGTTTCCTTTGGTGGAGAAACCAGGAGGAGGGTTTTGCTGAGGTTGATGGCTTCTTTGCTGGTTGTTCCTAGGTTGGTAATCACCTGGTTGGTTGTTGGAATAAGGTCTTTGCTGGTAGTTGTTGTACTGAAAGTTGGGCTCCTTCTTGTACCAAGTACCATTGTTGTTGATGAAGCATAACTCCTCTTGGCCTTCTAACCCATCCACTTCATTAACCACAGGAGGTGCTTCTTGGTAGGGGTGGGCGTTCGGGTACCCGTTCGGGTTCGGATCGGGTATTTCGGATTTTCGGGTATTTCAGTATAGGAGTGTAATACCCGTTCGGGTATTTCTTTACTTCGGGTCGGGTTCGGGTATTTTTAGTTCGGGTTCTGGTATTTCGGGTCGAGTTTTCGGATATTTAGATTTTGGAAAAAAAATTAAATTTTTCATTTCTCAAGTTTTTTTGTATTTAAAAAATATAAATTTCACTTAACTGATTTTTTGTTTTCTAATAATTGAATGATTAATAAATTTGAAGATAACATTTTACAAATAAAAGATAATAAATTGATTATTATTTTTAAATTTTGGATGTAACTTTTGTTAATGCATGAAATAAAAATCTTAACATGCATTTTAAGTGAGTAAAAATTCACTTTTTTCCAATTATATGTAAATTAACTAATTTTGAACTATGTGCATAATAAAAATAAACGTTTTGAATAAAATTAAAAAAGTAAACTAGGAATATAGACCTAAGTATACATATGTTCGGTTATCTTCGGATATCCATTCGGGTTCGGGTATTATCCGTTCGGGTTCAGATATCCAATCTCTACTAATTCAATACCCGTTCGGGTATTTTGCTACTTCGGTTCGGTTTCGGTTCGGGTTTTTTCGGTCGGGTTCGGGTACGGGTTCGGGTATCGGATAAAATGACCACCCCTACTTCTTGGTGTGGATTACCAACAAAGTTCATTTGTTCCTGTTTAGCCTTTTCTGAAATGAGAATATCCATCTTCTCTTGAAGAGATTTCATGTCTTTTCGTAGCTGCGGATCATCACCTTTGTTGGCTCTGTCATGCTCCCCACTATAGACTGAGTCACTCTTCACCATATTTTCAACTAGTGCCTCTGCTTCCTCTTCAGATCGACCTAAGAAGAATCCATTGCTTGCGGTGTCTAATCTTGCTCTGTATTCAGGTAGAGCTCCCCTGTAGAATGTACTCAACAAGCTGTCCTTAGTGAAACCATGGTGTGGGCACTTAGCCTGGTAGTCACTGAATCTCTCCCATGCTTCACTAAAGCTCTCAAGGTTCTTCTGCTGGAAAGATGAAATTTCATTCCTTAACTTAGCTGTCCGGAAGGTGGAGAAGAACTTCTCTAAGAAAGCTCTCTTGCAGTCATCCCAAGTGTTGATGGAGTCACTTGGGAGAGTCCTCTCCCATTGGTGTGCTTTATCTCCCAAGGAAAAGGGGAACAACTTGAGCTTGAAGGCATCTTCAGAAACACCATTGATCTTGGACAAGCTACAATACTGATCAAACTTATACAAGTGATCATATGGATCTTCAGCAGCAAGGCCATGATACTTGTTGTTCTCTATGGTGTTGAGCAAGCCTAACTTGATCTCAAAGTTGTTGTTCTCCACAGGTGGTGCTCTGATCCCCAACCTATGACCATGAATATGAGGGCGATCATAGGTTCCAATGGCGCGAGCTTGGCGATGTGGGTGTTGTGGTCGAAGGTTGGCAGCTCCTTGACCATTTCCCTCTTGGGCAGCTCCCAAAGGGATCTCTCCATCTTGATTCTGGTTCTGATGGTGAGCCATATCAAAACCCAATCTGTTGAAATGAGCCTGTTGCTCCTCTTATCTCCTTCTTCTCGTATTCTCTCTTTCTAAAGCCCGGATGTCTGGTACTAGAGGAGTGAGGTTTGTAGTCCCTCTACTTCTCAAGTTCATACACCTGAAATGAAAAAAAAGAGGAAAAAACAGAGTCAATATCACAATAACAATAAAAATGACTTAGTCTCAAGCAAATGACTAAATCCCAATGTCAAAATCACAATAGAACTTGGCAACGGCGCCAATTTGATGCCAAGACTTTTCGTGTCCTTATCAAATGCAGTAGTATATGAGATGTCGAACCAATCCTATGTGATTTCAATGCACTGAGAATACAAATCTATGCTTAATCTAAGTGCAAACAGGTTTTGAATGATGATGTGAACTAGAACTATGCTAAAATGCAATAAAGGAACAAGCTTTCAATCAATCTAGGACAATAGGACTCATGGCGCTAGACATTTGATTTCAAGTGATTAAGATCCAATCTAAGGGTAGCAAACTTTCAATCAAAAGACTTCCTTAAGTCTAGAACACTGAAATAAGCAAGCTCTATGGTCAAGAAGAATGCTCATTTGCTTAAATCAACTAGACATCAAAGGTCTTTGAGCCTAAAAGATCTAAGCAATCATTAGGGATGAGTCTATTAACTATAAACTCTCTTAACACAATGGTCTTTGTGTAAGGTAAGTTTAGAGCAAGCTCTACTTGGTTCAGACATTTCATCAAACACCTTGTGGGTGGGAAATGTCTAGAGCTCTAGAATAAAGAGACCAACTTTAATCTAGCATTAAGAGAAGTAGACAAGCAAGGAAACAAGAGATCTAACACTAAACACCCTAGATCTTCACTTAATCACCCTAATCACCCTAGCCCATGAATCCAAATAGTAACTACTCACTAATAGACATGAATAACCCAAAACCCATGGATGATTGAAGGTTAATCATGTTTAGTGGTCAAGATTGATCAATAATCACAAGAGATAGAGATGAAAAGAAGCTCAAGATTAAGTCTTTCACCAAAATAGCTAATGTGATTACAGAGAAAACAAGATCTCTCTCAAAATTAGGTCTAAAGGGTATTTATGGAAGTCTAAAAACGAGCTGGGTCAACCCAACAAACCTGGGTCAACCCAATAAAAAAAACAGTCTTTTTTGCCCGTAGCGACCTGGCATCCTGCTACAGTGGTCGCTACGTACGCTCGGGAACCCTCCTAGCGACATTCTCTGGTCGCTACGGCTCTGGTCGCTACAGGGTTGATATGCCTCCAGTAGATTGATCGTAACTCCTTCAATACAGATCCAAATGACTTGAAACCACCTCCATTAGAAATCTAACTCAATTTACTTTGTCTTCCCAAAATTTGAGCTTCAAAAGATATCTTTAAGGCCTTCATCCATGTTCATCTTTCACCCTTTTGACTCAAAACCCTTCAAATGTCTCCAAAGTCACCAACAAGCATCTCCAATATCTGATAGAGACAAATGTAATGAAATGCAACCTAAATGCACTCTAAATGCATGCAAAGGAACAATATAAAGACTAGAATGAAGCTTAAAAACATGTTAATACACAAGATATCAATTTGGTAACCAATTTGTTTGTTAGTTGATTTGTATTTCGATGTAATATTTGGATTTTTGACGTATAGAAATTTAGTTACATGTTACATACCTCTGCGATCATTTTGTAGTTAATTTGATAACCAATTTTTCTGTTCTTATTTTTATGTCAAACAATTTTCGTATTATCTTATTTTATCATTGTGATATATTTACGTGGTGTTAGTTGATTAGTGAAACACTACTTTTTTAACCGGGACTTCTACCTCAATTGGTAAAAGGTTCACAGTTGTGAGTTTTGTCACCTGGATTCGAATCTCGGCCACTGGAGAATTAATATTTCGGCATCGTCAAGGACAGAAAACCGACATGTGACAATACATGACTAGTCTAGACCAATTCTGTAGGGTCAGGATACCCCTGTATAATTCAAAAAAAAAAAAACACTACTTTATCGTCTAATGTGGTTGGCCATTTTTTCCTACATGTACGTTGAAGGGAAGTCAATGTTAATTTTAAACTAGATTTCAAGATTTATCTTGTGGTTTCTTTATTTTTCTCATCATGCCGTTGTATTTCACAATATATGATATAGTAGTTTTGTTTTTTCTTTTTTTTTTTTTGAATAATTAAGATGTAGTAGTTCTAGCCGTTGATATTTGATAGGGCATATTTTGACCCCAACATTCAGCAGTTTAGTTTTACTAGAGAAAGATGGAGATGATCAGACTGAGTTTGTGGATTGTCTGAATAATGAAGTTACTTGAATTGGACTTGCTTTTGGGACTATCTTCACCCACAACAACAAATTTGGAAGGAAGTAGTGTGAAGTTGGCGGTGGTTGTTATGTTTACAATGGTCATAAGTTTTTAATAAACTATTTGGAAGGAAAATGAGGCGATTCCATTTAAGCGAGATTTAAAGAAGTTTATCATAAATCTCAAACGTTACATCTCGATAACATTTATCACTTATTAATAGAGAGAAATACATAGTTCCTCAAATCGAGCTGACAAAGTCATTATCATCTACCATATCCATGATCTTGGATTTGGAATTCACCACCCTACAGTTCAGTCTAATTTCTCCCTGTTTCCCTGTTAAAGGTGAAAGGTTTCCCATCCTTTTCATTGCCTCCGTGAAGGCATTGAAAAATTTATCTTGACCATCGGAATATGCTCGGACTAAGGGGATAGTGTCTGAAGCATCAGGACTAGAGAACAACTCTTGGTCGCTTTGGATAAGACCCTTGTTTTCTTTAAGATTAACATAGTATTTGTTATCAAAGAGTGTCGGAGTACGTAAATCGAAATCCACCAGGATACTTTGGTTTCCATTGCGAGGACATTGCTTCCTGAGCGTACTGAGGTATGATTTATCAAGGGTTGGATCAGGTGAACCGGAACCACTGAAGTTGTATAGGCGGTCCATTATGAACCGACATTGGTTTTTCCCAAAAGTGTGACCACCTAGCCAAAGAAGAGTATCAGAAGCATAATTAATAGAGATTGTTAAATAGAATAAACATAATTAATAGCATAATTAATAGAATAAACATGGAGTTATTAATGAGTGTAACCTTTGGTTTTTATTTATGAATTTTTTCTAGTGAGTACGTACCGGAGAGAGCTACCAGATCAGAAGGACGATCCAGTCCAACATTTTTGAAGCTATCCTTAAGTTGTTTTAGATTAAAGAATGGAGCTGGAAGGTTTGTATTAGCAAGATCCATAAACCCTCTTAAGCTATCTCTTCTTCCACTTGCAACCTTCCATGAGGGACCTCCTGCCTATTAAATGTTCAATGTAAACTAAAAAATTATGTTTGATCTTAGTATTCGTGATCTTCTAAGTTAAAAAAGGTGGTCTAGAAACCGTTCTAAATGACAAGAAGAATAATTTTATACTTGAGTAGCGTTGTAAAAAGATGCATACCAAAACGACAGACTGTTGAGCCGCGATAGTGAGCAAATCAGCACATGAAACGGTTTTAGGACATGCTTTCTCCACGGCAGCCTTCATTCTATCGATCACATCGAACCCACGAGCTGAATTTGCGTTCCCAAACGCATCTTTCTCCGTCCTAAACGATGTTGTATTGTCTAACAATATCGATGCATCACATCCCTTTTGCAATGTTTAAGTCACATTTAGTCAAGCGCCACATTCATAGTTATATCACAACATCTCAGCATCCGTAAACAGTATCACTATTAACTTATTAATCAACTTTAAAACGTATATTTTATGCCTTTGTTACTGATATTTTTCATATGTAAAAAATATACTTTTCATACTCTAAACATGGATCTACCATCGAGGTGGCCATATATGGGGTGTTCGATGTTTCTAGGCGTTATGTCTGATAGTTGACTTCTCTCGGACCCCATGAATTATAGTAGAAAATCCAACTATTTGCGGTTATTAGAGAATATGCGACTCAAATTTTTAGTTTATTAGTCAAATTGATCCAGTCTGTGCAGAATAATATTAATCAAAATTAATATCATCGTTTATCCAAATATTTACATTTTAAAGGATAAAACGGTTTAAAAACGGTTTACTTTTATAAAAAAATCAATAGGAAATATTAAAAGGACAGTAAAACCATTTTGTAGGTTATCATATGAATTATAATTATTGTGAATATGTATAGCAACGATTATATATCCATTCAACAAATAAATAGACATTCCTAATACGGTTTTTGTTCATTGTTACTAGTACTACTAATATAGCTTTAATAAGATAGCCGCTTACAATGGAAGTATTTTAACAGTTCTTTTAGGTGACTGCGTGAGAAGAAAAAAATTATTTGATCATATACGTGATTATTTTAAATCTGATGGTATCTTACATTAACAAAGCAGTCGTGGAAGTGAAGACGAAGGATGCTCGCTGCGATGCGAGGATCTGATCTTAGCGCATTCACAATGGTATTGGTTACAATGTCAACTACTTGTGGACATGTTTTGTCATAAAAGGAAGGGCTTAATTGAGCATGAGACAATGATACTTGAAGAAAAAGAAAAAGAGCTCCCAGTTTTATTAGGGTTGTCGAATCGAAGGAGGAAGAGAAATGCATTTTTATTTGGTCTTGACAAGTATTATTTGGTTAGGTTTGAGTTGTGTGAATGAAGGTTCATGAGAACGAATCCTTTTATAGGAGAAGTGGTCTACCACGGAGGCTTTTCCTGATATGTATATTATGCAAGTGGTGGATATAAGAGAACATACATTGGATGTGACCTCAAAACTTTAGCATAAAAAAGTTTAGGTAATTTAGAGTGTGACCTCTTTTTCCATGTGAGTAGAAATACACTAAAGGATAAAAAAGATTCCTGTCTCTAATATTTACTCTAATACAATCTACCAACCACATTCGTTTGGAGAAATATAGTGACATTTGTTGAATAATTATGCATAATATTGTAGAAAAGTTTCAGTTTTCTTTTGGAAAAGGGGTCAAAGTTTAATGAAAACACATCACTTTTCTTTGTTCAAAAACACATCACTTTATCACGTGTTTCTAATGCATATATGTATTTTTAATATAAATCATTTTAATTCATTAAAATTCATTTTCACTATATTAATAAAATTGCTTTACTGTTGTTGTCTCTTGAACTTGGACATTTTTATTTAGTAATATGGATCAGGACCAAGACTAAGTTGATGAAGACCCAACTCTATCACAAAAAATGGCCAACCTGGGGAAAAATGGCTGGATGATAATTGAATGACAGCCAAGAATCCTCCAATGGAGAAGATGAAAAAGTGGACAAGTGAGACAACCCAAGACCCAAGGGGAGAGGATGGACTCTAAAACTCAGGATTTCATCATTCCATGGCAAGAATGAACTTGATTCCTACTTAGAGTGGGACACTACAAGAAAACAGATGTTTAACGAGGACCATTTCCCTCGTTAAATCCTCGTAAAAGGAAGTTAACGAAGAATTAACGAGGAAAAGGGTTTCGTCGTTTATCGTCCGTCGTAACACATATTTCGTCGCCATTTCCTCGTAAAGTAGCGAGTCATTAATTTCCTCGTAAAAACGAAGTAAATGATTCGTCGTAAGTTCCTCGCCGAGTTTCCTCGTAAATCACTCGCTTACTATCCTCGTACAAACCACGCGAAGCTCGCATCGTTAATTACACGTAAGTTCCTTGAAAACAAATCGTCGTAAAATTCTTGTAATATCCTTGAAACATTTTCCTCGTAAACACCTCGTAAACATTTCCTCGTAAATTCCTCGGCAATATTTCGTCGTAAATAACTCGTAGAGTGCGTATTTTCGAATTAATAAATATTATTGATAAATATAATAATTATTAATTTAATAAATTAAAAATATTAAAATATTGGATTTATAAATAAATTTTAAATAAAATTCAGAACCAACAAAATATTTTATATATAATTAAGTTTTGGATTTTATAATACATAAACCGAAAAAAAAACTAAGGCTCGTTCATCACCTCGTAGAATTCCTCGCTCCTCCTCGTAACATCCTCCTCGTTATGTGTGCCCGATGACTCGCCTGGAATAGGATTTTGTTGTTTCATGTTCCTCAACAAAATTTCCCATTCCGGATTTGTGGTCGCTATAAAGTCGATGAAGGCCTCGAGTCCAGTCACACGGCTTTGGGTCGCGCCCAGCTCGGAACGCAACTGAGTGACTTCTTCGGTCCGTCTCTGAGCATAAGACGATGTCGCTCTCGGGACATCATTGACGGAACCGATCCCCAACGTACGTCCCTTTTTCTTAGGGACAACCTTAAAAACAAAAAAAAAATTTGTTAGTTAAATTTAAAAGGTAAATTTAATGAATTAATAATTAAAAAGATATAATGTTAAAAAATTTACCTCCTCGTAAATCTTATCCACTTCAGTTGTGGATAAGGTAACGGGTAATCCGTCGGCGGACTGCTGGGTCAGCTGAGTCTGGCGCTCCTCAACCCGAGCAATTACGTCGTTGTAGATTTGCTCGGACTTGCCATCTAAAAACTGGCCCGCCTTGTTCTTTTGGGTCCGCTCGTAAAATTCCGGGAGAGTCGGGAGACGTCCCAACTCTTTGGCCTAAAAACATTTAAGAAAATTGTTAGAAATATATTTAATTATATTAAAAATAATAATTAAAAAATTATTATTTAATTACGTACCATTTGCAAACGGACACCGGCATGGGGTTTTTGGCCCGTAGAGTGTTGCATCGGGCCTTTACCGTGCTACGGGCGGCAGCACAAATGTTTGCGATCCTAATGGAGTTGGGATCCTTCCAGTAACGGATGAGGCCGTCCCAAACATCCGTGGTAAGCTCAGCGGGTTTGCCACGGGTGTACCCCTTGACGATCCAGGTACCCTTCCAGTTGCAAACCGTGTCCGACAAGCGGACTTGCGCCTTCTAGTAAAACGCCTTCCTCACTCTCTCACTGACCCTGATGGACCAATGATACTTTTGCTGCAAAAAAAAAAATTAATAATCGGTTATTTAAAAGAAAATATAAAATAATTAATTAATAGAATTACTTACAGCGTAAATCTTGAACCACGTCTTTCGGATGTAGATCGGCGTCAATTTCCAGTTTGGATGCGCCATGGAGAAGTAACCTTTAATCGTCTCGGTTACATCTGTCGCGAGGCAATTGTCAACCCCGAACCTGGAAAAAAAATGAAAATTTAAATTATTTAAAGAAGTTATAAATTAAAATAATTATTTTAAAAATGCACTTACCACATAGTCCCGTCGGGTCTGTCGGGGTCTATGATTGGTAAACCAGCTCTGCCTGGCATACCGAGAATATCCTCGACAGTGTACTGCGAGAAGGGAACAGTAGGTGGCACCATGAGATCGGAATGAACAGCGGCGGGGATCTCAGGAGGAGCCATCGAAGGAGGCACCGGAGGAGCCATCGGAGGAGCCGGCGGATGAGCCATCGGAGGAGGCATCGGATGAGCCATCGGAGGAGGCATCGGAGGGAAGAAAGGCTGAGTCTCGGGAACAGACTCCTGATCCGAAGAACCGGAACCGCCGGCACCTGAAGAAGAACCTGGCGGGTCTAACTGACTACCAGGCTCACCGAACATCTCCCCCTGTAGTGAGCAGTAAGCAAGTGCTTGCGAACCTGCAAAAATATATTTTTTTGAGATTATGATCATCAATAATTAAAAATCTATCATCAATAATTAAAAAATCAATCTAACGAACATAAAATCCGTAAACCTATCTAAATTCCCTAAACTAACCACCTAAACTAACCACCTATCTAAATTGTCTAAACTAATTATGGGGGCGAGGAAATTACCATTTTTTCGAAGGAGAGAGGAATGGGAGACGAAATGGGGAGGAAATGGAGAGGAAGTTGGGAGGAATGGAGAGTGTGAGGTTTGTGATGTTGTATATATAACTTACGAGGGTCTCGCAATTTCCTCGTAAGGTTACGAGGAATTAAAGAGGCCCGTCTTTCTGTTCCTCGTAAAAACCACGAAACCTTACGAGGAAATTGCGAGGCCCGTCTTTCTGTTCCTCGTAAAATCTTCGTAAATTACGAGTTTTTAACGAGGTAATTTTCTAAACCATTAAAATCGAAACCCCAAACCCTAAACCCCATCTTTCTTATATTCTACTTCATATATTCATAACATATCTTCCTTTTAACATCAATATTCTTAACATTTCAAACCTCGAAATTTATAACCACAATTCTTTAACTTCTAATATCAATCTCTTCTTTCTAATATAAACTTATACAAAATCAAATTATTTATTTAAATTTTTTGAAGATTTGAAAATATAATCTTTTGAAGATTTGAAAATATAATCATTTGAAGATTTGAAAATATAATCTTTTGAAGATTTAAAAATATAATCTTTTGAAAATTATAAAATTATTAATGGGGTTTGGAGTTTGGGATTTAGACAAAATAGATAAGAAAGATGGGATTTGAGGTTTAGGGTTTAGGGGTTTAGACAACGTAACTCGTTAAAACCTCGTAAACCCACGAGGAAATAACGAGGATATAAGAAAAAACAGGAAGCCTCGGTAATTCCACGTAAGCTGACGAGGTCTTTACGACGATTCTGTCTTACGTGGAATTAACGAGGCCCGCGTTCCACGAGGAAATAACGAAGAATTAAAAAAAAACATAAAACCTCGGTAATTCCACGTAAGCTGACGAGGTCCTTACGACGATTCTGTCTTACGTAGAATTAACGAGGCCCGCGTTTTTCTTTTTTTCTATTTTCCTCGTTATTTCGTCGTAAACTACGAGGAATTAACGAGGTTTGCTTTCTAAATGCCTAAAATCAAAAACCTCAAACCACAAACACCATCTTTCCTATCTTCTTACTCTTCATATTCCAATCCCCAAACCTCAATCTTTTATTTTTCATTCAAAACCTCAAACCTCAAATTCTTTATAAACATTCCCAAATTCTTATAATCTCAATACATTAAATAGTTTTTCATGATTAAAATAATCGAATCACATGCATTAAGTCTGAAAATCAATCATATTAAAAACACAAATACATCAATCGGATACATTTTCGTCATCACTAGAAACATCATCATTTTCATTAAACTCGTCTTCAACAGCTTCGTCTGTGCCATCGTCGGTAAGATCTTCATACTCATGATTATGCGGATCAATGAGAAGAATGTCATCAATTTGTTGTTCAGGTTCCTCGACTTCATTTATCTGTTCTTCTTGCAATGGTGGTTCTTCTCCACTAATGATTCGTCCTCGAGGTGTAACTTTGATCACGAATAACCAATTTATTCCCGATTCTCTCATCCGAGGGTATGGAAGGTAGCTAACTTGATCTGGTTGTGAAGCTAAGATGAAAGGCTCGAATTTGTTGTACCTGAAAAATAAAGAAAACATTGAAGTAAGCTTATTCTGCTCATGTATGCCAAATAAAGAATTTGTTGTACCTTCGTCCACCATTGACATCAACTACACCGAATTTGTTAAACCGAACACCTCTGTTGACGACGAGGTCGAACCACTCACATTTGAAGAGGACGCATTTCAGCTTCAATATCCTTGGAAATTCCACTTCAATAATCTCTGTCAATATACCGTAGAAATCGGTTTCCCCTTTCACACATATTCCATAGTTACTGGTCGCCCGCTGTCTACCATACTCATATGTGTGTGAAAAGTATAGCCTCGTGTGAAATACATCTGTGAGGTGGTGACCTTTACATGTGGAGATTGAATTACTTCGTGTAACCACTTAGGATAATCTGCATCGTCGTCAAAATCAACCTGCAAAAACAAAGTGAACATTAAAATACAGATCATTTATGAATAAAGAGTTTGAGTTAATACATGATTCTTCAACCACTTTATAAAGTGTTGATCTTTTCTTTTGTCTACGTCAGTTGTGGATATACCAGGGAATGTTTCTTCGACTTGTGAAACAAATAGGCTGTAAAATCACATTTTATATTAATTAATATTTGGCAATTATATATATGTGTTAATTTATATGTGTCCATTTATGTTACCTTTCAAAATAACGAATCAATGGATCCTCACAATTGAGTAGAATATAGGTGTGTGCACTATGAGCGTCTTCTTCACTCGACCACCAAACCTCTTTTGATTTCCCACCAGTCGCCCAATATGGCTAAAGATGTCTGGAACACCAGCAACTGCGTATGTTGGCGCGACACCACCATCATCATATCTCCTTGGAGCTCTTTTCCGAGTACGTACTTTTGACGCAAAGTAGTACGATGTGAAGTGAGAAGTTTCTTCCGTCAAACTTCCAGCAATTATAGAACCTTCAACCTTTGCAAGGTTCTTTGCTTTTCCCTTCAAATATTTCATGGCTCGCTCATACTGATACATCCATCCGTAATGTACAGGTCCACGAAGCAATGCCTCATATGGGAGGTGGACAGCTAGATGCTCCATTACGTCAAAAAACCCAGGAGGAAATATCTTCTTCAAGTTGCACAATAAGATGAGAATGTTCTCTTGAAGCTGTTCCACGACTTCTACTTTAAGGGTGCGGGTGCTCAGATCCCTGAAAAATGCTCCAATGCCTTGTATATTACAAAAACAATTATACACATATTAGTCATATATATTTCAAACTAAATCATTATATATAAAATAACTGCAATATATAATATAGTACCTGCAAGTGCTTCATGTACGTTTGTAGGAAGTAGCTCCGCAAAAGCAAAGGGAAGTAGTCGTTGCATAAAGACATGACAGTCATGACTCTTCATCCCGGAGAACTTTTGACCTTTGTCAACGCATCTAGACAGATTTGAAACATACCCATCAGGGAATTTCACTTCTGATGCCACCCAGTTGAACAACACCGACTTTTTTTCTGAAGACAATCTGAATATCGGAACAGGAACTTGCCCATTGCTGTTTATATGTAACTCGCTTCTTGAGCAAATATCCGGCAAGTCTAACCTCGATTTTATGTTGTCTTTTGTCTTCCCCGGGACATTCAATATTGTATTCATGATGTTCTCAAAGAAATTCTTCTCTATATGCATCACATCGAGGTTGTGGCGCAGAAGAAGATCCTTCCAATATGGCAACTCCCAAAATATACTCTTCTTGTGCCAGTTGTGATGAACACCGTAAGAATCAGGCATATTAGGGGGAACATGCCAATTACCACCACGAGGAACTGTTTCCAAAGCTCCATAGTAATCGAGTTGCTTTTCAGTTTCTTCTCCAGTTAGATATGGAGGAGGAGTGTCTCTCACAACCCTTTTGTACCTAAAAATGTCTTGTTTCTTCGGTACGGATGGCCAATGGGAAGAAATCTACGATGACAATCGAACCAACTTGTCTTCCTCCCATTATTCAGTTGAAACGCATATGTCGCTCCATTACAATATGGACAAGCTAATCTCCCATGTGTAGTCCATCCCGACAACATCCCATAGGCAGGAAAGTCACTTATGGTCCACAAAAGCATCGCTCGCATCGTGAAATTCGTCTTCGCTGAGCAGTCATACGTCCTCTCCCCTGTTGACCACAAATCCTTCAACTCTTTTATCAGTGGTTGCAGGAAAACATCCAGCGACCTTTTAGGATGTTTCGGACCAGGTATTAATATGGTCAAGAATAGCAACTCCCGTTGCATGCACATCTCCGGTGGCAGGTTGTATGGCGTAAGAAAGACTGGCCACAATGAATATTGTCACCCTGACATTCCGAATGGACTAAATCCATCTGTGCATAATCCGAGATACACATTCCGGATATTGCTAGCGAATTCCGGATATACTTTGTTAAAATGTTTCCAGGCTCTTGCATCTGATGGATGTGTCATCTCACCATCCGTCTGAGTATACTCGGCATGCCATCTCATCTTTCCAGCAGTCTGCTCTGATTGGTACAATCTTTTCAATCTGTCTGTAATTGGTAGGTACCACATCCTTTGGTACGGTATCCTATTACGTTCCCGTCCTTGCGGCTTGAATCGTGGCTTCTTGCAGAATCGACATTCTTCTAACTTCTCATCATTTCCCCAGTAGATCATGCAGTTGTCGATGCAAACATCTATCATCTCCGAAGGCAACCCAAGACTATAAACCAGTTTCTGAATCTCATAATAAGAATCAGCAGACACATTGTCTTCCAGCAAATACTCTTTAAACAAGTCTGCCCATTCATTCATGCAACTTTCAGGTAGATTGTGATCAGTTTTAATATTCATCATTCTAGCAGCCAACGACAATTTAGAGAGACCTTCTCTACAACCACTGTAAAGTGGTTGATTCGCCGCATTTAACATTTCATAAAACTTTTTTGCATCTATGTTAGGTTTTTCATCTTCATCAAGAACTACGAATGCATCAGTTACCATATCATGAACCCTATCAAAATCTACCATCTGCTCCTCCTGATGGTAACTATGTTCACTATGCAAATGATGAGCAACCGGTTCTTCCTGAAAATTGCTATTACTACTACTAGCTTCATTCTGATCATAATTATTATAACCTTCTCCATGTTGAAACCAGATATAGTAATTTGGCGTGAAACCTCTATTTATTAAATGCTTCTAAACATTTTCACGATTTGCCAATTTCGAATTGTTGCATTTCCGACATGGACAGAACATCTTACCGCTTTCTAGGGCGAGCGGTGTGGAATCTGCTTGATGCATAAATGTCTCCAGTCCCGCAATGTATTCTTTCGTCACTCTCCCGTTAGCATCTCTATGCATATACATCCACCTCCGCAACTCGTAGACATTCCCGGAGCCTGACATTTTTTTTCTTTCACGTTTTTTGTTTTTTTTCTTGTTGGTGTGTTTAAAATGATGTTGAAACTTCCATATTTATAGAAAATTTTCGAATCTGGTAGTTGAAGTTTTGCGATGAATTTGCGAGGAATAGGTATGTAGCCAAAAAAAAACGTGCTTCAAAATTCCTCGTTAAGTTCACGTATATCATTTCTTCGTAAAGGTGATGTAATTTTACGTTGAATTAACGAGGAATGTATATTTCCTATTTTCCTCGTAAAGATAATGCAAGCTTTACGTGGTCTTTACGAGGAAAATGTATTTCCTCGTTAAGACCACGTAAAGTTACGTTGGCTTTACGACGAAAAATTGTCTTCGTTACTTTACGAGGAAATAACGAGGTTTACTTCTTTCCTTGTAATTTCCTCGTACAGTCGTCGTAAATTTACGAGGATTATATTTCCTCGTTAATCTTCCTCGCCAAAGTGCTGTTTTCTTGTAGTGGGAGAAGAAGATGGAGTTGGTCTTTAGTTGTCAGAACTACACAAAGGAGAAGAAGGTTAGATTAGCAACTATTGAGTTTTGTGGCTATGCTATCAACTGGTGGGATCAACTTGGTCACATTAGAAGGTGGAATGAAGAACCACAAGTGACCTCTTGGTATAAGATGAAGACTGTTGTGAAGAAACATTACGTATCAAGCCGTTATGGTCGAGACCTTCACCAAAGACTAAAGAGACTTACTCAAGGCACTAAGAGTGTAAATACTATTATTAATAGCTGGAAAAAGTGAAAGCTGAGGTGAATGAATATGCCGACTGTCGTTGACTTCCAAGGAGAATTGAATAGAGACCATCAAGATAAGTCAGAAATATGAGGATATTGAATAGTTGTTGCACAAAGAAATATTGATTGAGAAAAAAGAACAAGAGAAGATGTTTTACTATAAATCAATACGGTTTCTCTTTTAAACCAGTCTACTCAAAGGAGTTAAACATTAAATCAATCCAAGGAAAGGTGTTCAACCTGTTGGACTAACTCTTTATGACAAAGGCAAAGGACACTCAACTTCTATTCGGTCCATGAATGTTAAGTGCTTCAGATTCCAAGGCTTTGGCCACTATGAAAATGAGTGTACTAACAAACAGGTCATGATTATTTTAGAGAATAGAGAAGTAGTGTCTTGTTAAAGAGCAAGAGCAGATAGAGAAATTGCTCCATAGTCTTTGTCTTGTTAAAAACAAGGTGTGCTCATCATAGATGGAGGGAGTTTCACCAATGCAGCCAGATGATTTTGGTCAAGAAGCTTGGACTTAAGGTACCATCCTAAGTCATACTCACTTCAATGGCTTAGTGAAGAAGGATAGATGCGTGTGAGTCAGCACGTCAAGGTTCTCTTTTCTATTAGTCAGTACCATGATAAGATTGCTTGTGATGTATTGCCTATGGAGGCTAGGCATCTTAGTTGCACGGCCATGGCAATTTTATAATTGAGCAGTGTATCATGGGTTTACCAACCAGTGCATGTTTGACCACAAGAGCAAAAAATAACCTTTATGCCAGAAAAATTTCATCAAAATCAATTGAAAATCAAGCAAATTAAGTTTCTTTTGCAAGATTATAGGGATATCTTTCGAAATGATAATCCAGTAGGGTTGCCACTCATCTGAGACATTGAACATCAAATAGACTTTGCTCATGATGCTTCACTCCCAAACCAGCTAGCATACCGTGCCAGTACAGATGAGACCAAGGAGCCTTAAAGGCAAGTTTATAAACTCCTAGAAAAAGGCCACCATTAGGTAAAGCATGAGTCCTTATACAATCATGGTCCTATTGGCCCCAAAGAAAGATGGAATCTGGAGGATGTGTGTGGATTGTAGGGCTATAAACAACATCACTGTTAAATATCGCTATCCTATTCCACGCCTCGATGATATGCTGAACAAGCTACATGGATCATGTGTGTTTTCTAAGATAGATCTAAAGAGTGGCTATCACCAGATAATGATGAAGGAAGCTGATGAGTGGAAGATGGTTTTAAAACCAAGTATCGATTGTATGAATAGTTGGTGATTTCTTTTCGATTAACTAATGCACCTAGCACGTTCATCAAACTGATTAACCATGTATCGAAAGTCTACATAGGAGATAATTTGTGGTCGTCTATTTTGATGACATTCTGGTCTATATCCTGAAAATGTCTGAGCTTGTGGAGAATTTAAGTAGGGTTATGGATGCTCTTACGAAAGAGACTTTGTATGCCAAGTTCAAGAAAGTATTTTTTGGAAGGGAGAGCCTAGACTTTCTAGGTTTTGTTGTGACTTCACAAGGTGTACAAATTGATGAGGCAAAGTTACGAGCTATTAGGGATTAGTCGATTGGAGAAGTTTGAAGCTTCTATTGTCTTGTTGGATTATATAAAATATCTGTCAAAAACTTCAGCTCCATAGCTGCTCCACACACGGAGATCATCAAAAAGAGTGTAGATTGTGTGAGTGCAAGCCTTCCAGTTACTAGAAGACATACTGATCAATGCACCATTACTCACATAACTCAACTTTCTCAATATTTTTGACATAGTGTGTGATGCTTCTGGTATGAGTATTGGAGCTGTCTTGATACAAGAGAAGAGGCCAATAGCCTACTTCGGTGAAAAACTTGGTGGAGCCACCTTGAAATAGCAAACACTAAATAGAAAATCTATGCACTAGTAAAGACTCTCAAAACATGGTAACACTATTTGTGGCCAATATAATATGTGACTCACATAGATCATGCATATCGTAAGAACTTGAATGGCCAACAAAAACTGAACAAGAGACATGCAAGATGGGTTAGATTCATTGAGATATTTTCCTATGTCATTCAATATAGATAGGGAATGGGGAATATGGTTGATGATGCCCTTTCCAGGAGGGATTCTTTACTCTCTTCTATGAACCAAGACGGTTAGGGTTTGATCAGATCAAGTGATATTATGCCAATGATCCGGACTTTCAAGAAGATTACATGGAAACAAAGAAGTATGTGCATTGAAAGTTTTACGAAACTGATGGCTTTCTCTTGTATGACAACCGATTTTGTGTACCTACATGTTCTTTGGAAGTTATTCGTTAAGGAAGCACATGGATATGGCCTAATGCACTGCTCAATTGTAAAATTTCCATTAAGACTTGGAAAGATTGATTGCCTCATGTAGAGTTTTTCCTACAATCATTCTATGCATTTACCTACTAATTTGTGTCCATTTCAAGTTGTTTATGGGTTTTCAACATCTAACTCCTTTAGATTTGAGGGATTTGAAGAGCAGCTAATCTTGATGGCAAGAAAAGCCAAGTTTGTTAAGTTTTTTCATGAGCATGTTACGAGAAACATTGAAGAATATACAAAGATCTATGCAAGAAAGGCAAACAAGGGAAATAGGAGATGGTGTTTGAACCTGGAGACATGGTGTGGATTCATCTTATAAATGATTTCTTTTCAAATGAGAGAAAATCCAAACTCATGTCAAAGATCGATAGTTCCTAATGTTCGAACGGATTAATAATAATCCTACAAAATTAATCTCCAAGGTAAGTATACAATCAGTAAAATCTTCAATGTGTCTAACCTTATTCTTTTTGTTCCAGATGAACTGAAATTGAGAGTAAAGTTTTGTAAAGGAGGAGGGGATAATGCGACCATGCATAGATAATCACTTGATGATGATTGTGATAAAAAAAAGACAAGCTGATTGAGTTGGATGAGTCCACTAGAAGTGAACCGGACGAGATGAAAAAACCGGAGATGGAGAAAGAAATGGGGCAAGTTAAATCGGATTTGTGTTGGACCAATGACTCTAGAAAGGTCGACCCGAGGAGAAATGGAAAGATTGGCCCTTTTTTCTATTGGTCCAATGACTCTATCAATATTAAAGACTCCAAACCAAACAATATTTCCATTTTAGTCGAGAATGAGCAGTTTTCCTTTTATGTAATGATGTTGTTACCTTTTTTAAGGACCGACTATGTTTCTATTATAGTTAGTTTAGACCTATGTATTTCTAAGTATAATTAATTGAATCGATGATAAGCCTTATACGAAGAATTATCTCTTGAGTACTTGTTACCTTTGTTCACTGAACATTACGATCACTAAATAGTAATCTCTCAGACATGTTAACCAAACTTATCTAAACGAGGTTATGCTCGTGAGCTTGATTCATCTTGAAAACATTTGGTCGACCACATTTGACTATAAGAAGAGCTATTGCCCTCCAGATCAAGACATCCTTTATCCGCCTTCACGAAAATTGGGACAAGGCATACAAAGGATGTATCAGAAAACAAATAAGAAAAAAAAAATTGTAGTAACCGATGTTTTGGTTATCTAGTTTGGAATACTATACTGGTTTTGTTATTTAAGCATATAATGATGAATGTGTCTGGCACATACCGATACAACAAGACAAACCAGATTAAAAACAAAACATGTGAACTTTCTTCTTTCCTTCCATTTTATAAAATACGTTTCTGCTTTTTTCCACGAGAGAATTCTTATTCGTTATCTTAGGCATATTGTTTAGGTAAAAAGTGTACTAGGGGCTGTCTAAGGGGCTGCCTAATGAACTTAAAATCCATGTGCTAACAGTATGATATTGGCCCTTTATTATAGTAGTTAATATAAAGATGATATAAAAGCCGTCTCTACTTTTTAATCTTTCAACGAAAACAACTCTATATTTCTATTATTGTAACAGTAATTTATTCTTTTATTATAAGTTATGAAATTTTTAACAAAACGACTTTACAAATGATCGAGCCTACTTTCACCACGTTTGAGTCGCTGTATTAAAATTGATTTCTTGCAATTCAACTTGCATCTCCTATATAATTGTTTTTGCTATTATTAGTGTGTATAATTGATAGTAAACTGTATTTTCTAGGATTAACCTCAAACTTGATGGTATAAGATTATTAACGAATTCTTAATCAAATCTATATTATAATGATACATTTTACTTATTCCACAGCTTGCCACATTGACATATTTGTGGGTCCTATCCATATTTTTTTTAAATGAGATTGTTAGGCCTGGGCATTCGGGTTCTCGGGTCGGGTTTGGGTCGGGTCTTGTCGGGTCCGAGTTTTTTGGATTTTAGATATTTAGACCCAATCGGGTAATTAGAACTTATCGGTTCGGATCCGGTTCGGGTCCTACCGAGTCCGGATCGGTTCGGATCTTAGATAGTTAGACCCAATAAGGTAATTAGTCCGGGTTTGGTTCGGTCCTAAGTCGGGTTCGGGTCGGATCATGTCGGGTCTGACTTAAAAAATACCCAAAAACAAAGTCAATTTTCACATTCAAGCTACGGTATTTTCACACCCTGATGGTCCTCATCAGTACACCCAGCCGTGGGTCAATGTCGTGTCTGACTTAAAGTCAATTTTTATGACTACGCACGATCTCTGCCAACGTCGTGATTCCTCTTCCTGTAACTAATTCTCCATTCTCTTATAAACCGATGTCGTCTATGGTGAGTTTCATTTGTCTCTAAACTTGTCTACTCTACGTTTCCCCTTTGTTTACGTCTCTAAACTCCATCGCGAAAATGGCTTCATCAGGTGCTCCCATAGCTAACGCCGCCGTCACCTACTCCACTTTCAACTCTCTTCGCCTCAGCTGGCGCCTCATCCGCTACTGGGATTCCCAGAACATTAACAAGAACGGAGAATTTATGGGGATAAAGATTCTTCTCCTCGGTGAATTGGTGCGTATTGTTTCTAATCTTTTTCTTGCGTTTTATTTTTTTTCCTCGAACACAGCTTTCCGTTTCTTCATATATCAAAAACTATAAATATATGATCTTCTTTTATTTTTCTGCAGGACTCTGTGATTCACGGGTTCATTTCCGCTAATCAGGCCAGCCATTACTGGAACGATTTGAAAACCGGTTCTATTGTGAGATTAGATTGGACCGTTTTGAAGTTTTACGTTCGCACACATGTACAAGATCATGGAGCATCAGTTCATGATCTGTTTCATCCCTTCCACGCGTATTGGTGAGGTCCTGGCGGATGCTCCTGTGATAAAGTCTGACAGATTAATGGTGTGACAGATTAATGGTGCGCCTGAATGATTCTATTGTACCAGATTTATGGTACTGCTTTCTGCAGAGAAAGAAGTACCAGATATTCTAGCTTATTGCATTGAAGAACAATGCATTGTAGGTGAGTAGGTTCGTTAGGATAAGTTTTTTGGGATATGAAACTATGGTTCTCTTTTTTAATGTGTGCCCCACTATAGCAAAATTTTAAGCGTGATGCAGGAGCTCTCAAGTTTCTTAAAGATATTATGTGGAATAGGGTTGAAGAACCAAACGAGTTCACCCTTGAAAAAGAACACGTTTAACTAAAGTCATAACAATTTAGGTTGAGACTTTTTTTAAACGAACAGATATTTTATTACTAAAACTTAAATAGTCTAGATAACCAGACCTGAATAGAATATATAATTTTTGTTTGTTTTTGGGTCAATCTAATAATAATAAAATAATTAAGTATATTAAACCAAGATTGCATACTGTACATTTAGTTATACTGATAAATTTAACTTTGAAATATACGAAGTTAAAATTTAGGTTTATACATTGGGTTTATACTTTCTATGAGACATATGACAAATAAAACGAAACCCAATGATTTTAGAGTTATTCAAAATTAAATCAATAGAAAATATAACAAATATTTTACATATAAACTTAAATAATTCCAGTTTTTTTAAAGGTTAATTAATTTATAACTCATTCACATTACATCTAAAAATAGAAATATTACATTAAACATTTATCGTAATATTACCAACTGAAAACTAAAATACTAATAAAGAGATTTTTTGAAGCTTCATAGAACGTCTACATCAGCGAAACAATCTTTGTCTGAAAGATACCACGTGCCATTATTACAAAAGAAATCTAATGTAAATTTACAATATAAGGAAAATTATAATAACATTTATGATTTTTTTACTTGTAAAAAAATTGTTTGGTATTAAAGATAAATATATTTGTTACCATAAATATAGTGATATCTCTTTGTTCTTCTCACCCACAAATTCATATTATCCTTATTAAAAGTATACCACAAAAACGTCATTGAATCTAATTGGCTGAATAAATAGTTGTCAAAAATAATTAACATAATTTTTTTAATGATAATGGCATAATTTTGTAAATAACTTTAAAATTAAGGATAGAATTCTAAGAGAGATTATGTTTTAATAGTATAGATAATGTTTTTTGAAAGAAAAGAGCTTAGACGTTTAATAAAGCCAGCGATTTGAACTTTTAACACATGCACTTTGAGTATTTTCTAATTGTTGGTCATTTCGAATATATTCCTTTCGTACATTTTTTTGATGATAAAGACAAGTTCTTGGAAGTATGTGAGTGAGTATCATACTAATAAAAAAATACAAAAGTAAGAAAAATAAGAATAAATGTGAGATGAAGTTTTCAAATGAAAACTCACGAAAAACCACATTAGGACCTATATTGACACTTCTCCACTTGTTGTCCATTACTAGTGACTTAATCCTTTTTAATGTTTTACAATTTAATCATTTAACTAGGGTGAGATCCGCGCCCTGCGCGGAGTGAGTTTAGCCCTTTAAAAAAGAAATCAAAGTTTGAGGTTTTATGTTCCAACATTATGTATTTTATAAAATTAAAAGAATTCAGGAGCTGAAGTATTAAAGTCTAAGAAATGTAATATAAACGGGCAGTACATAAGATGTTGAATTTTTTTTGAGAAATATTAAATGTTATTTTTCTGCTCTGAATATATTATAGAGAATTATCTAGAATCTAGAAATACATATTTTTAGAAAATGCGCAGGTCTCTATATACATGATATATTGGGCCTTATTGCCATTATTATCATTCTTGTATATATTGGTTTATATTTAGAAGAATTTGGTCTATATAATAATTATGTTTTATTGTGACTTAATTCACAATTGTCTAAAATTATGAATAAATATTTTTTTCAGTGTAAAAAAAAATCATGTTACACTTAATTGGATAATAGCCTCTAATATAGCACGGTATACTTCCACTGTTTTTATGTTTAATATTATACTTGTTCGGTCAATTATAAATGTTATTGAAATATATATAACAAATTATATATATATATATAATTTCAGATTTATTTGATTTAAAAAGTAATTATGGGGAAAACCCAAGTTATAAATAAAAGTTTAAAATTAAAAGAAGTTGGAGAAGTTTTTGTGAGTACCCATTGCAAGAGAGTATAGCTAAAATGACCGTTTACGTTTGCTATGAGCATTTTTGGAAGGAGAAATTCTATTTAAATCCCATAATACAGAATATTACATTGATATGGTTGACACAATTAACGACATTGCATGGCATGTGATTTGAATACACGATACATAGTTACCATTATTTAACCCTTGTAATCAATCAATATTAATTATGTAATAGATACCCGGACATTAATATACAATAGGTAATATATTGATGCCATCGATTATAATCAATCAATATATATATAGTTCCCTAATTACCATAGATTCTATTATAAGAATCAGGACATAAATAATATTCAAAATAGGAATGTCGTGTGTTTTTAAAAATATCATTATTTAGCTCTGGTAATCAATACTGATTATGTAGTAGTTATTAAGTACATTAATATTTAATCGGTAATATATTCTCATCCATCGATTAGAATCAATCAATATACAGAGTTTATCATCTAGAACAACCATGAATCTTATCACCCTAAAAAAAACAATTGTAACAAACAAAAGTTAGTATAAAAGAAACGTTTTATAATAAACGGATAACACTTGCAAAAAAAAAAAATCGAGGACGAAGATTACATTTGAATCGACCAAGACCATTTCAATACTCTCTCCACCAACCACCGAGTATTGCTTCCAAAGTCGGATGATCTTAACCCTGATCTTCCACATATTTTTCTTAGGCTTTAGATCGGCGATCATGTCAAAACCTACCATAGTAAAATATGATAAACTTTTGCTTATTACTTGACAAATAATATTATTGAAACTTAGATCAGTGTGGTATAAAACGAAGAAGTAAACTTGATTATATAGTGAATAGAACATTCATTTAGTAGTTAATGCGTATTGAACACATATAGCAAGTAAATATTAGATTTTCAAAACAGAATATGTCAAATCGATATTTGGACAACTATATGAAAGTGTGATATTTGTATATATGTGTTCTTTAGATTTGAAATCGATATTTGGACAACTGGAATTCTCAATCACTGATCTTATAACAAAATATAAAGAAAGTGTAAATAATGCAGTAAATTTCGATTGCAAATCATGGAAAAACGAATCTTGTTACTTCCTAATTCACTCACTATTTAAAATTTGACTTGGTTTAGTTTCCATTTGCAAAACCAATTTGGAAAATCTTCGTAAATTGTATTTCAAAAATGGAAGGTGGAAAGGAGGAAAATATTCAGCATTCGATGACGAATTAAAACAATCATAAGTCACTCGCCATTTAATATGAGTCATAAACGGCTACTTCCATATGACTCATAATTCGATTTCAATTGCCAAAAAAATAAGTTTTTTCCACTATCTATTTAATATGAGTCTTAATTAGGTTTCCATATGCAAAATAAAATTATACAATCTTTTTAAATATTATTTCAAATTATAGAAGGTGGGAAGGAAAGAAAAAATTTCGTCGACCATACACTCAAATCACGTAATTGACGACTTTCCTTTTGTACAAATGCGGACATGAAACTATGTATCATTTTCATACAAATATGCATGTTTGTCCAATGGCAATATCCGTAATATCCTAAGGTGAATAAGCCTTCTTTGATAAAGGGTCTGAGAAGGAACCTCGTGCCGACACGTCATCAAAATGGCAAACTCGAAAATATAGTACTCTTTAAAGGTTATTCTCTTTTTTTGCTTCCATTTTAATACTAAAGGGATTAAATAGTTGTATTAAACCGTTGAAATACTTGTTTTGAGATACCAAGCAATAAGGTTGCTCTAATGGTGTGGCTGGCAATAATAATAAAAACAGCAACAGCTTCGACTTCTTGATTTTGTAGCATACATGATTCATCCATCAGACAACTCTCCCACCAACATGGGTAATCTTTCCCTTTTAAGTATTTTCGTTTTCAATTCCAGTGTCCAAAACAATTGGGTTTTTCTTAATAAATCGCCTGAAAGTTATTAGCTATGAACTTTATGTGTTATTTGTTGGTGACAGATGACGAAGAATCGATTCTTTTGGAGAAAGAAGATGAAGAAGAAAGTAACGTCCTTCATCAACTGATGAAGCTAAAACGAAGTCAACGGTGGATCTTTGTCTTCATCAGTATTTTCTTCCTCATATTGGCTCAAGCCGTAGCTGTTCTCCTCGGTCGGTTTTACTATGACCAAGGAGGAAACAGCAAATGGATCTCCACCCTTGTCCAAACCGTTGGCTTTCCGATTCTTTATCTCCCTCTTTGTCTCCTTCCTGCTTCTTCAAACACTCCATCTTTATCTTCTTCTTGTTCCTTCAAGACTCTGGTTTGGATATATCTTTCTCTTGGTCTCTCCATTGGTTTAGACAATCTGTTATACTCTTACGGGCTTTTATTACTCTCTGCTTCAGCATATTGTTGGGGAAATAAGGCACACGGCGCAGCGGAACTTAACGGTCGTGTTTCCCCTGACCTTGTGTGAACCTGTGAGGAAAATACTTCGATGATAGCAGAATATAGTATAAGCAGAAACTAAATGAGACAATCACTTTTTACGTGGAAAACCTCCTCGATGTGAGAAGGAAAAGCTACGGGACCGTAGTCCACTCAACAATCCACTATATAAATGTATGTGAGTACAACCACGTCCTCCCTGTTCAACAACCTGAACAGAACAGAGACTCTAGCTACAAAGAGCTATCTCCAACACAAGATACTACAACAACAAGAGAGCAACACAAAGCTTCAAAACCGGCAGCAACCAAACGACCTCAGCTCACAAGGATTCCGGCAACCAGAGACTAATCCCACCGTACAAATCCAAAATGAACAAGTCCACAACACCTCTGCCAAATCTCAGCTCAATCAGAGAAGATCTCACCGTCAGATTTACCAAACACTCAAGACAGCACTGCTGAAGAACTGTGACGACCAGCTTCACTAAAACCCAGACAACAGAAGATCCAACCGTTAGAATCCAAATCCCTTCGGTGAACCTTTAACCCACTGACTGAAGAAGCTTCCCACAAAATATCAGCCCGATCAGGATCCGTTTGACCCTCCAAACTCTGCCTTGACAAACCCAGACGAATCTGCCTTCTTCTCTCTTTTTCTCTCTTTTGTCTTAAGAGTCTTCTTGAGTACTCTTCTTTCCTTGTGTTATGTCTGCTGTATGCTTAGCACAAATTAGGTTAAGAGACTTTATATGGTGTCTCACTAACCCTAATAACCTCCAAGGCCCAATACTAATCTCATGGACTAATACCAATGGCCCAACTTCCAAGTTTGGTTATCACCAACCAAACCCAATGGGTTTCCTCCATCTAGAAGGAACCCAACAAACTCCCCCTCCGACTAGGTGGAGGAAACAGCCATTCCGGCTATTCCTCGGCATACTTCAAGCTTTCCCCTCGGCAAAGACTTTGTCATCATATCAGCTCCATTATCATCCGTATGAACTTTTGCAAGTTCCACTTCCTTAGAAGCAACCACATCCCGTATCCAATGATACCTCCTCTGAATGTGTTTCGACTTCGAATGAAATGTAGAATTCTTCCCGAGACAAATAGCGCTTTGACTATCACAAAGCAACTCATACTTTTCTTGCTTGAAACCGATCTCTTCACAGAAGTTCTTCATCCACAACAACTCTTTACAAGCTTCAGTTGCAGCAATGAACTCTGCCTCAGTGGTAGATAATGCAACACACTTTTGCAACCTTGACTGCCATGCCACAGCTCCACCCGCAAATGTTACCAAGTAACCCGAAGTAGACTTGCTAGAATCAACATCTCCAGACATGTCAGAATCAGTGAAACTGACCAGCAAAGGCTTCTTACCCCCAAATGTAATCTTCAGATCAGAAGTCCCTCGGAGATGTCTCAAAATCCACTTCACAGCATTCCAATATTCTCTCCCCGGATTGGAGATGAACCTGCTGACAACTCCAACGGCGTAGGCTAAATCCGGTCTTGTACAGACCATGGCATACATCAAACTACCCACTGCAGAAGCATATGGAACCTTCGCCATATCTTCCTTCTCCTCATATGTCTTCGGACTCTGTTGACTGCTCAGTCTTAAGTGTGGTGCAAGCGGAGTACTCAACACTTTAGACTTGTCCATATGAAACCTTTTAAGTACCTTTTCAATGTACCTCTCCTGAGACAAGTGAATCAGCTTCTCACCTCTGTCTCTAACAATTCTCATACCGAGAATCTGTTTCGCTGGACCCATATCTTTCATGGCAAAGGACATCCCGAGCTGCTCTTTCAATTCCTTAATTCTGTCCATGTTCCTGCCCACAATCAACATATCATCGACATACAACAACAAGATGATAAAATCATCCTCACCAAACACCTTCACAAATACGCACTGGTCTGAATCAGTCTCTACATAACCATGCTCCCCCATAACAGACTTGAACTTCATGTACCACTGCCTCGGTGCTTGCTTCAGTCCATAAAGGCTTTTCTTCAAGCGGCAAACCAGATTTTCCTTGCCCTCTTTAACATAGCCTTCCGGTTGTTCCATGTAGATCTCTTCCTCCAAATCACCATGAAGGAAAGCAGTCTTCACATCCATTTGCTCAACCTCTAGATCAAGGCTCGCTGCCAATCCAAGCACAACCCGAATGGATGACATCTTCACAACAGGAGAAAAGATTTCATCATAATCAATCCCCTTCTTCTGGCTGTAACCTTTCACAACCAATCTAGCCTTGTATCGAGGTGGCTTTCCATCCTCATGCTTAATTCTGTACACCCACATATTAAGCAAAACCTTCTTGCCCTTAGGCAATTCCACCAACTCAAAAGTGTGATTCTCTTCAAAGGAATCCATCTCCTCATCCATGGCGCCAAACCACAGATCCTTGTGCTCATCCTCTAAAGCTTCATAATAGCTTTCAGGCTCTCCCCCATCAGTAAGTAGCACATACTCACTAGGATCATACCTTGTCGACGGCTTAAGACCCCTCTCGGATCTTCTCACAACAGTAGGTTGGTTCTCAGCAGCTGGTGTCTCACCATGATCGTCACCATGATCACCATTGCCATCTTCATGTGCGGGAGCATCTGCACCGGGTGTACCATCCTGAACCTCAACCTCAACTTCACCATGGACAGATGTAGAAGGAGTAGCCTCTATATCGATCAAACCTTCATAAACCTGAGTTGGAATTTTGGACTTTTCAATGTCCTTAATCGTTTGATCTTCCATGAACACAACATCTCTGCTCCTCACGAGCTTCCTCTCAACGGGATCATAAAATCTGTACCCGAACTCATCCTGACCATAACCGATGAACACACACTGCCGCGACTTCATCTCAAGCTTCGATCTATCAACCTTGGGAATATGAACAAATGCCTTACACCCAAAGACCCTCAAGTGACTGTAAGAAACATCCTTACCAGTCCAAACCCTCTCTGGAATATCACCCTCCAATGGAGCACTTGGTGACAAATTCAGCACATGAACCACCGTGTTCAAAGTTTCTGCCCAGAAAGTCATCGATAAGCCTGACTGTGAGATCAAACATCTCATCCTCTCGACAATCGTCCTGTTCATCCTTTCAGCCAACCCGTTCAACTGTGGAGTATAAGGTGGCGTGAACTGATGCCTTATTCCATGCTCTTTGCAATAAGCATCAAATGGTCCAAGATACTCTCCACCATTATCACTGCGGATACACTTCAGCTTCTTCCCCATTTGTCTCTCAACCAACGCCACAAAATGCTTGAAATATCCCAGCACCTGATCCTTCGTCCTCATAGGAAATACCCACAACTTCCTTGAATGATCATCAATGAAAGTCACAAAATATGATGCGCCGCCAAGAGATCTTGTCTTCATTGGACCACACACATCTGAGTGTACCAAATCCAGTACCTCGGGTTTCCTAGAAGGCGCAGAAGACTTGAAAGATACCCTGTGTTGTTTTCCCGCAAAACAATGCGAACACTTCTGCAGGTGCAAACCAGAGATTCCTGGAATCACCTCATTCTTAGACAACACAGCCATTCCTTTCTCACTCATGTGACCGAGTCTCTTATGCCATAGCTCCATGGCATTATCATTCTCCACCGCATTAACAGCATCCTTGGAGACCTTAGCCTGCATCCAATAGAAAGATGAAGACTTCTCACCTCGAGCCACAATCAAAGAACCACGAGAGAGCTTCCATTTACCACCACCGTGCAAACTGAAATAACCCTCATCATCAAGTCTTCCCGTAGAAATCAGATTCATCCGAATATCTGGGACATGCTTAACATCCTTAAGCACCAGCCTAGTACCAAGACTAGTCTCCAAGCAAACATCACCAATGCCAGCAACCTGAGCCATCGCATCATTCCCCATCTTCACAGAACCATAATTACCCGTAGTATAGGTAGAAAACAAATCCCGCTGTGATGTGGCATGAGTAGTAGCTCCACTATCAATCACCCAACTGGTGTCCTAGCATGCGACATTAATGGCATCACCCTCAAGAAGAATGAGAAACTGATCTTCGGTGACGGTCACCCGATCCACCTTTTCTTCTTGATTTCCTTGCTGCTTGTTTTTCAACTTCCAGCAATCCTTCTTCATGTGCCCTTTCTTATGACAGAAATAGCACTCCATATTTGCAAATCTATTAGACTTGCTCCTGCTCCTGTTCTTGTCCCTCTTGGGATCTCTACTTGAACTCCTCCCCCTTGACTCAGTAACAAAGACATCTGAACGCGAACTGCTAGCATTCGACTGCCTTCTTGCTTCCTCATTAAGAACACTGTTCTTCACTGAATCCATCGAAATAACACCTTCCGACGCGGAGTTACAAAGAGACATCCTGAAAACCTCCCAAGAATCCGGTAAAGTACCGAGAAGCCACAGACCGTGAATCTCATCATCAAACTTGATGCCCATATCAGACAGCTTGTTGAGTAATCCCTGAAACGCATTCAAGTGATCTGTCATCGGAGTCCCCTCCTGATACCTCAGCTCAATCAACTTCTTGATCATGTACATCTTGTTATTTCCGGTCTTCCTAGCATATAACTGCTCCAGCTTCTTCTACAAAGAACGAGCATCCGTCTCAGTCTCAATATGATGCAACACATTATCATCTACCCACTGCCTTATCAACCCACACACTTGGCGATGCTGCAGCTTCCACTCTTCATCCGTCTTCTTCTCAGGTTTCTTCTCCTCGAAGACAGGAACATGGAATTCAATAACAAAGAGCAAATCCTCCATCTTGCCCTTCCATAGATGATAGTTGGCACCATTCAAGCTTATCATCATGCCCATATTTTCCATCCTGCCCATATTCTCCATCATTCACACAAGCAACAATAACCCGAAGTTATCAAACCCAAAGCCCTAAAACCAGAAGCTCTGATACCACTCTGTTGGGGAAATAAGGCACACGGCGCAGCGGAACTTAACGGTCGTGTTTCCCCTGACCTTGTGTGAACCTGTGAGGAAAATACTTCGATGATAGCAGAATATAGTATAAGCAGAAACTAAATGAGACAAGCACTTTTTACGTGGAAAACCTCCTCGATGTGAGAAGGAAAAACCACGGGACCGTAGTCCACTCAACAATCCACTATATAAATGTATGTGAGTACAACCACGTCCTCCCTGTTCAACAACCTGAACAGAACAGAGACTCTAGCTACAAAGAGCTATCTCCAACACAAGATACTACAACAACAAGAGAGCAACACAAAGCTTCAAAACCGGCAGCAACCAAACGACCTCAGCTCACAAGGATTCCGGCAACCAGAGACTAATCCCACCGTACAAATCCAAGATGAACAAGTCCACAACACCTCTGCCAAATCTCAGCTCAATCAGATAAGATCTCACCGTCGGATTTACCAAACACTCAAGACAGCACTGCTGAAGAACTGTGACGACCAGCTTCACTAAAACCCAGACAACAGAAGATCCAACCGTTAGAATCCAAATCCCTTCGGTGAACCTTTAACCCACTGACTGAAGAAGCTTCCCACAAAATATCAGCCCGATCAGGATCCGTTTGACCCTCCAAACTCTGCCTTGACAAACCCAGACGAATCTGCCTTCTTCTCTCTTTTTCTCTCTTTTGTCTTAAGAGTCTTCTTGAGTACTCTTCTTTCCTTGTGTTATGTCTGCTGTATGCTTAGCACAAATTAGGTTAAGAGACTTTATATGGTGTCTCACTAACCCTAATAACCTCCAAGGCCCAATACTAATCTCATGGACTAATACCAATGGCCCAACTTCCAAGTTTGGTTATCACCAACCAAACCCAATGGGTTTCCTCCATCTAGAAGGAACCCAACGCATATTCGCTTACTTGTTGCACACAGTTGATTTTCAGTGCTATCTTTTCTCGTTTCATTAATTCTGAGAAAATCACTATCTGGACTGGCATGTCAGTAATACTCCTTACTATCTCTGCTCTAGTAATTGCTCTTGATGGTGATTCAGACAATCCATCAGGAGGGTATAAGTGGACTTACATGATTGGGTGTTTGCTTACGCTTCTTGCTTCTCTCATTTACTCTCTTCAGCTCTCTCTTATGCAATATTCATTCGAGAATATCATCAAGAGAGAGACGTTTTGTGTGGTTCTTGAAATGCAAATCTACACATCTCTTGTTGCCTCTTGTGTTTCGGTTATCGGGTTGTTTGCAAGCGGGGAATGGAAGATGCTGAGGATGGAGATGGAAGAGTTTCACAAGGGTCAAGTCTCTTATGTTTTGACTTTGGTTGGGACAGCATTTTCATGGCAGTTGGGTTCTGTAGCAGCCTTGGCACTTATATTTCTTGTGACTTCTCTGTTTTCGAACCTTATCAGTAACCTCTCTTTCATTGTTACGCCTGTTGCAGCACTTGTGGTGTTCGATGACAAGTTGACTGTGGGTAAGATTGTCGCAATGCTCTTCGCCATCCCGGGAGTAGGTTTTTATATGTACAAGAACCATCTTGATGGTTTGGAAGTTCAAAGAGCAAGAAAAACTCAAGGATGATGCATTCTCATTGTGTGTTCTATTAGTTAATCTCTATTGTTAATTTAAGATTAATATTTAAAACATAAATTTCAGTAAATGTGTTATATTATTGAAAGTCAATGAAAAATAATTTAGATTAAACATACAATTAAAAAGTGTGAGCCATAATAAATATTATATGATTTTTTTGGTTGAAAATAAAATATTGTATGATAACATCAATCAATTTATACTTTTTTCAAATTAATCTTTCTCATTTGAGTTCAGTTCTCACATTAAAATTTAGAACGGTTGATGTTGTTGTTACTTAAAAAAAAAAAAAATATATATATATATAAATAATATTATATAAATAAAAAAATTATTTTGATGATATTATATTTATATGTTATATTGGATAAATAATTATAAATTAATACAAGTTGACTGTGGCTAAGATTGTCGCAGTGCTCTTCGCCATCCCGGGAGTAGGTTTTTTTATGTACAAGAACCATCTTGATGGTATGGTTTGGAAGTTCAAAGGGCAAGAAAAAGTCAAGGATGATGCATTCGTCATTGTGTGTTCTATTAGTTAATCTCCATTGTTAACTAGTCGACTATATACCTAAGGAATTCAATTTATCGTTTAATGGTTTTCTAGATTGTTGACTAACAACACAACACATCCTTTTGAAGCTATGACGATAAGGTGTTTTAGTTGTTTAATTCCATAAACTAATTAGTAAAAACAATATAATGATGTATATTAAGGGTAGAATATTGCAGGGTCTTTGTTATACTTATACCACATAAACAACAAGCAAGACAATCCTCTGTTCAAAAACGCGGTTGTCTAAGTGTTGTTCGGAATTTATCAAATCGGTGAAGCGAGACGTGTACTTCCGTGTTAACCGCCTAATTCCCATGTAATTTTTTTGTTGACCGCGTAAACTTTTTTTTGCTCGTATAAAATTGAAATGCGGTTGATCATTTTTCACTCATTATTAATAAATTTTATGTAATTATACATTACCAGATAATTAAAATTACCTATTAAGTCCAAAATCATTGTTCAGACCTAAAATAAATACATATGTACTGCATTTGAATATTTTTTTCATATCAAACAAGTCACATTCTAAATGTTCAACAAATCAAAAGAAAATTGTTTTAAACTATTACAAAGAATTATATAATTATGTCTAAAAATTGTGTCATCATATTTAAAATTAGCTAAATATATTATAAATATATTAAATTATATTTAAAACTAGATTCCGCGTATATCTTGAGTACTCTCAATTTTTTGGTAACTCGTTAGACGGCGCGCTTTTATCGTCCGAGTAACGTGATTCCGAACATGATGACAATCTATTATCCGAAGGTCAATTTTCTGATATTTATAAAGCTGAAATACTTAATAAAACATACATTCTATGTATATATCTTAAATATATACATTCTATGTATATATATATATATATATCTTAAATAGTATGCTTTGGAAACCGTTCAATTTCACAATTTTTTTTTGAAAAAGGAAAACGCTTTCATTTGGGCAACATCAATAGGGTTTTTTGCAAAATTGACTCAAAACTCAAAGTCAAACACAAAAGTAACCTCTTTTTTTTTATCTTTCTTTTGCCCTATTCACCCCACATGTTTACAGTATTTACAAAAATGCCATTAATTTTTTTTTTATGTTTTTCGAAAATGGCCATTTTACTCTCTCAACCTCATCATCTTCAAGTATTTACAAGATTGCCATCGCCTTCAATACCCCAACTACCATGAAAACCAATTTGAAGCTGTTAATGCACTTGAAATCGATTTACTGTCTCTCTCTCAATTGTTATGAACTGAAAACAACATCTCTTTCACTTTGTCTCCATATTCATCCAAAAAACTCAAGCTTTTGATTTTAATTTTTTTTTGGTTGATAGAGACATTCAAGCTTACTATTCTTGGTGGGTTACTCTCGTTTGAGGTTCTGGGTGTTTGGAGAAGACTTATGTGTGGTAAGGAAGTCATCTCACTAATTTAATGTATGAAATTGGAAAAATTTTCCAGATCTATCCGCG
Organism: Raphanus sativus; assembly: GCF_000801105.2. Classification (NCBI taxonomy): domain Eukaryota; kingdom Viridiplantae; phylum Streptophyta; class Magnoliopsida; order Brassicales; family Brassicaceae; genus Raphanus; species Raphanus sativus. The sequence continues at coordinate 5,431,374 of NC_079513.1, read as the reverse complement.
TAGAAGACTTACCTGTAAGTCGTCTGGCTGTAGAAAACTTACGGTTAAGTCTTCTGGACAAAGAGACGACTTACTTGTAAGTCGTCCATCTTTCTTTGTTTAGAAAAAAACCCGAGAATATCCTAGACGACTTACTAGTAAATCGTTTAGGATAAACGGGTTACTTTTGCATTTGACCGAATTGTGTCAGATATTTGACTTTTCCCAGACGACTTACTAGTAAGTCTTACTTACTAGTAAGTCGTCTCTGGGGAAACCAAAAAAATCAATATTTTATTAAAGCTAGACGACTTACTGGTAAGTCGTCTCAGGTTAGTTTTGCAATTGGAAAAACAACTTAAATATTTATTTTCTCCCAGACGACTTACTTGAAGGTCGTCCAGTCAGAAGACTTACTTGAAGGTCGTCCAGGATAAGTAAAGTCGTCCAGATTTTATTCTGAGATTCTGGTCAAACCTTGCTTATCTCAGACGACTTCCGTGTAAGACGTCTATCTGGACGACTTCCGTTTAAGTCGTCTGGAAAAAATAAAAATTTCAGTTTTATTTTCGAATTTTAAACTAACATGAGACGACTTACAAGTAAGTCATCTCGTTTTAATAAAATATTGAGTTTTTTGTTTTCCCAGGGACGACTTACTAGTAAATCGTCTAAGAAAAGTCAATTTTTCTGACACAATTCGGTCAAATGCAAAAGTAACCCGTTTATCCGAGACGACTTACTTGTAAGTCGTCCAGCTTAAAGTCAATTGCCAAAATGACCTCTTCGGACGACTTACTTGTAAGTCTTCTAAGTATTCCAGACGACTTACCAGTAAGTCGTCTGCGTCAATGTTTAGTAAACTTTCATTTTCTCCAAAACTATAAAGATTTTTTTACATTTTCTTATTAATTCATGTATATTAATCAATATTGGAGCTACTGAATTAAATTTATAACATAATTGGTGACTTCATGTTAATCAAAGTTTCTAGCTAATGTGTTTTTATTTTTGATTTTTGCAGATGATACGTCGGTTACCTGCAGTGTATGGAGAATGGTTGTGGAAAGATGGCTGTTGGGATTTTGTGGTTGATGATTCCAAAGGAGCGAGAATGTTTTTTATAGTGAAGGTTCGACACATGCTGAACTTGTTGCAATGGCTGAAGAAGATTTTAACTTGGATATGAGCATAGAGTCTGTGGAGATAAGTTACTCAGTACCAGAAGCAATGATGCAAGATATGGCTCCAGATACCCCTCCTATTCATGTTACAAGTGATAGACAAGTTGGATACTTGCTCGAGATAACCAAAACGCACGGAGTACGGCTTTGTGTATCAAGCCGTAGCAAGATGAGAAGCCGTAGCAAGATGAGAACGGTTTCAGAGGAAAGGGAAGAAGTTAATGAAGCTGGTGGGGAGGAGGATGAGGGCGAGGAGGATGATGGGGAGGAGGATGATGGGGAGGAGCAGGATGAGGAGGTGGATGATGGGGAGGAGGATGATGGAGAGGAGGATGCTGATATCTGTGATGTTGCTGAAGCGGTCGAGGATGGTGAGAATTACAGTGTTTATGGAAAGGTCAAAGATGAGGACTCAGAAGAAGATGATATGTGTTTTGAAGATTTCAAAGAAACATATGCTATTGAAGGAGAAAGATTTCAAAGAGACAAGCTACATGTCAACCAGAGTTTCGTTAGCAAGGATGCATTGGTTTCGGAGGTGCGGTTGACAGCAGTGAGGTGTGGATTCACCTTCAGAATATACAAGTCATCGAAAACTCTCATTGTGGCAATATGTCGGGTTAGTGGTTGTGGATGGAGGCTCATAGCGAGTGTGAAACATGGGACAAACACGTTTTGGGTAACAAAGTATGTGCAAGCTCATACATGCTCAGTGGAAGATAAAATCGCTCAGCGGAAACATTGTACTCCGAAGTATGTTGCTCGGCTTTTCAATGATCGTGTTGGAATCATTGATAGGTTAAATCCGCAGCATATCACTGATGCTATGAAGAACATGTTTGGTATGACGCTTAATTACACCACTTCATACAGAGCACTGTTATATGCACAAATGTTGGTGAGAGGATCAGCAGAAGATGGGTATTCGCGACTGCCATCATATCTCGAGCAAGTCTCCTTAGAAAATCCAGATTCTATCACGGCTATAGAAATCGATTCTCTGAACCGAATTAAGTATCTATTTATCTCCTTTGGAGCTTCTATCAAAGGTTTTAAGTATCAGAGAAGGGTCATTGTGGTGGATGGGACTCACCTAAGTGGGAAGTATGGAGGTGTTATGTTAGTTGCAGCGGCACAAGATGGGAATTTTCAGATATTTCCATTGGCTTTTAGGATCGTAGATGCTGAAGATGGACCTTCTTGGGAATGGTTTTTCACAAAATTGGCTAGTTGTATATCCCATGATTCTCCTCTGGTGATAGTGTCCGACCGGCACGAGGCAATTAAAAGTGCGTGTGATAAGGTGTTTCCCTGGGCAACCCGAGGAATATGTTATTATCACCTTCAAGAAAACATTATCAAAACTTATAAAGGGAGACATCTTTTGTACTTGGTGAAAGGTGCTGCTTATGCTCACACGGTTTCAGATTTTGACCGGTACATGGCTGAGATACGGAGTGCAAACCCGGACCTTGCAACGTATTTGGTGAATGCAGACGTTAGCCTATGGTCAAGGGTTTACTGTACGGGAGACAGGTACAACATAAAACGAGCAACATCGCTGAGTCTATTAATTCCGCACTGAAGCGAGCTAGGGGATTTCCGATTGACTTCCTGTTGGAGTTCATAAGGGAGAAGCTAGGAAGGTGGTTTTGGAAAAGGAGAGACGATGCATTGAGTCTCCCAACTCAAAATAGTCGGGGTGTTGAATACTTGCTTGCTATTCGGTCAGAGATAGCGGATAAGATGAGGGCCCAACCAATTGATGGATGGAAATTCTTTGTGAAAGGTGGCAAAATGGACTGTGTGGTTGATTTGGAACATGGAAAGTGTGATTGTGGTGTCTATGGAGTGGAGAAAATACCTTGCTCTCATGCTATAGCAGCTGGAACACTTGCTGGTGTGCATGTCGACACACTTGTATCTCCAGTGTACTCAAAGAATTATTTGTTTGCAGGATACTCAGAGAATATATATCCTTGTAATCGACAAGCAGTTGAGGCACGCACATGCTTTCCTCCAGATGTAAAGCGTAGTCCGGGGAGACAAAAGAAATCAAGATGGCAATCTTGGTGAGAGCTATCTAGGATGAGAGCAAGCAAACCCCGGAAGAAACACAGGGCTTATAGATGCTCAAACTGCAAAGAAACCGGCCATACGAAACCACAATGTAAGTCGTCTAACCCAGACGACCTTTAAGTTAGTCGTCTAGTCAGTCGTCTAACCCAGAAGACCTTCAAGTAAGTCTGCCAGACGACCTTCAAGTTAGTCGTCTAGTCAGTCGTCTAACCCAGAAGATCTTCAATTAAGTCTGCCAGATGAACTTATGTGTTATGACCTTATGTGTTTTGACCTTATGTGTTATGACCTTTTATGTGTTATGAACTTATGTGTTATGACCTTTTCTGTGTTATGAACTTATGTGTTATGAACTTATGTGTTATGACATTTTCTGTGTTATGACCTTATGTGTTATGACCTTTTCTGTGTTATGACGTTATGTGTCCGTGCACAGAAGACATTCCAGACGACTTTTCTATAAGGTCCGTGCACAGAAGACATTCCAGACGACTTAACTATAAGTCGTCTGGAAGGTCTTCCATCTAGAAGACATTCCAGACGACTTATAGTTAAGTCGCATGGAGAGTCTTCTGGCTGAAAGACTTTCCAGACGACTTATAGCTAAGTCGCCTGGAGAGTCTTCTAGCTGGAAGACCTTCCAGACGACTTATGGTCTTCCAGACGACTTATAATTAAGTCCTTCCAGACAACTTCAAATATATATTAAACCACCTTCAAATATTCACAAGACTTAAATACATACATACAATCAAGTTCATACACACAATCACCTTCAAATATTCACAATCACCCTAGTCTAAACCCTAATCCGTAACTCAAACTTGAGGTGCATACGTCTCCAGGTAATCATCATTGTCCGTGTTGTCAAAGTAATGCGCGTTTGGAATCTCTCTAAATACATCTACCGCCATCGTCTCCCTCATATTCTTACTGTTGCTTTGGGCAAAGTCTTTTGGAGAAAATGGCAACCCCAAAGAATGAACCTCAATGAACTTTAGAGCATACACGCCACAATCACCAGATTTTGACTTTGGTAAGACCGGTCTTTCATATGTGTATGGTTCCAGGAGCATTGTTTCACGTTATTCGATGGAAGAGCACTCATATAGCAAGTAGGGGACCATGTGGCAAAAAGGCTCCATTATCACATCGAGGTCTGCTGGGGGTATACAGGAATGGTTGCTGTCAAAAACCATTATGCGCCTATCAGGAATCGATATCCAGATAGAAATCCAATGAAAGTCCTTGTAATTCACTGGGGCATAGATATCGTCAATATCCTTCCCCCAAACCTTCATATATCTGCAAAATGATGGTGTTTTTTCACTATAATAATTCCAGGCACCACCAGGGAGTCTTCTTCCTAGACCTCTGAAGTCGGGTTTATCAGCCTTAAAATCGTCGAAGTTTTTACTCCAATGTCGAGAAAAGAGATGATCAAGGAAGCAAATTCTCTTGCTCCTGAACATTTCCGGATTAGCATGATACTTCTTCCTCAGCACATTAATCCAAGCATCCATATGCTGCATAACAAAATAATACATGTCAAACGACTTAACTATTAGAAATTCTTCTGCGTAGAAGACTTAGCAGACGACTTAACCATTAAGTCGTCTGTAAAGTCTTCTACGTAGAAGACTTAGCAGACGACTTAACCATTAAGTCGTCTGGAAAGTCTTCTACGTAGAAGAATTTCTAATAGTTAAGTCGTCTGGAAAGTCTTCTACGTAGAAGACTTAGCAGACGACTTAATAGTTAAGTCGTCTGGAAAGTCTTCTACGTAGAAGACTTAGCAGAGGACTTAACTATTAAGTCGACTGGAAAGTCTTCTACGTCCAGACGACTTAGCAGAAGACTTAACTATTTGTAGAAGAAAACTTACTGAGTCGTCCAGCCAGTCTTTGGAAGTCCGGAATGTTTTATACCACCGAGAAAGACTTCTCACCGGGCGTTTCTCCATAGGCTTCTTAACTTCACTGCAAAACAAAAAGTGGAAAACCAATCAGAGCTGAAGACTTAAAGCAAGCTATTATGGGAGAGTAATTCACTTACGGACAAGTTTTGCAGTGATCAATGAGCAACTTCTGTGCCACCTTGTCGAGTGGGTGAAAAGGTGTAAAGGCAGACTTGTTTGAGTTTGGAATGATCGTTTTGGTCGTGCTAATCCCCTTATAAGGAGACGACTGTGTGGGAGCAAGTTTCCTTGTTCGCTCACTCCTTCCACGCTGAACTGCCAAAGCAGCATTCCGCTGAAGTTCCAAATGAGCAGCATCCCTCTTTGACTCATATCTAGCTCTCTCCTTTACTTTATCTGAAAGAGTAGAATTTTCTTTCTCAAATAGAAGAACGCTCGGTTCTTCGACTTCTTCGGCAACCACTAGACTCGGCACTTTCGAGGAACTAGCACCCTCATTACCAACCTCACTGGCATCCTCCTTAGGATCATCCTTAGCAACCTCACTAGCATCCTCCTTAGGATCCTCCTTTTGATCCTCCTTAGGATCCTCCTTCTGATCCTCTTTTCTCTTCTTAGGATCCTCCTTTGGATCCTCCTTCCTCTCCATTCTCTTCTTAGGATCCTCCTTTGGATCCTCCTTTCTTTTTTTTCTCTTCTTTCCGGATTTCTTTTTCGCCCCATTAACATTTTCTCTTTCACTCTGCATAGATCATTATCAAAGATCAATTATAAGTCTTCTGCGAAGTCGTCTAGCTAGAAGACGTCCCAGACGACTGAATTATAAGTCGTCTGGAAGGTCTTCCGGATGACTTATAGTTAAGTCATCTGCGAAGTCTTCTGATAGGTTTTGGGAAAGGATTTAGTACTAACCCCTGGTTCTTGCGTCTGTTTAGGCGGAGCAGGTGTGATACCAAGATTCTTTTCCACAACACCAATCCTATCCGACAGATGCTTGATCTCCGCAAGGCACGTCCCAAACCCTTGCCTCAAGTCATCAGCTAGGTCCTTGAAGTTTCTGTCTAATTCCTCTTTGGTCATCCCAATCACCTCTGTACGAACATCGGAACGACCCTGATGAGGAACCTTTTCACGAGCCTCTTCACGACCCTCTTCACGTTCACGAGCCTCTTCACGACCCTCTTCACGACCCTCTTCACTAGCCTCTTCACTAGCCTCTTCACTAGCCTCTGCAGTTGCCTCTGCAGTTGCCTCTAAACGATCTTTCTTCCGAGGTCTTGGAGTTGGACGTTCTTCAGCTTTTTTCCGACGTCTTGGACGTTCTTCAGCTTTCTTCCGACGTCTTGGACGTTCTTTATCTTCCTTCGTTGGACTCGCATCACAAGTACCGGTGAGTTCCCAGCAATCCATGGTCCACTTCCACGGTCTCTTATACATGACTTTCATTATGTTCTCCGCGTCCGGGTCCTCAACATCAGAGTCCCATTGTGGAAACAGTTCACCGATCTCCTCTTTCTCAACAAAGTTTTCCACTCTAGTCTGCAGTAAATAAAAGATATGAACTTAGATAAAGTCGTCTGGAAAGAAAAGACTTCGCAGAAGACTTATAATTAAGTCGTCTGGAAAGTCTTCTAGCTGGAAGACTTTGCGGACGACTTAAATATGAGTCATCCGCAAAGTCTTCCAGCTAGAAGACTTTCCAGACGACTTAATTATAACGACTTAATTATAAGTCTTCTGCAGATAGCCTGTTGGATACAAGTTTAAATACCTGACTGCAGATAGCCTGTTGAAACCATCTGCGTCCTTTGCCACCCGAGTAAGCCAGTAACGGTACAGCCGGTTCGCCTCCTACGGGATTACCATAACCAGCACCAAGTTCCGGCAGAGCTGTGTACACCCATGACTGGAAAGCTTGTACAAACCCATCAATCGTGTAACAACCCGTGATATTTTTGGCCTTCAGAGACTCAATCAGCACCTTAAAAGCGACTCTCCCCCATGGATAATTCTCAAACCGTTCTAAATCCATCACTAGCCTCGCCAGACTAGCCCGTGTAGAGGTTGTGACCTTTTTCCCTTCAATGTATCCAGCGAAGATGGCAAGGTACGCGACCCGCTTGCGATCATCCCAAGACCACTCTTTGCATCTCTTGAGTGCTGCTATTATCTGGTCAATAGATGGCCCAGCATTGAAATTAACTCCCAACTTCGCCCAGAAAGCAGACATCGCCGGCGTAACAGGACAGTACGGACTCTCAAGGTCCTCGATGTACTCACAGTTTAGACCAGTGAGCTTTTCAAACTCTATCAGTGAAAACCTCAGCGGTTCTGGACCAACGAGACACCACAGCTCATACTTCTTCTTTATGTCAAGCTGGAAACCGAGCATGAAGTGAACCAGCCTTGAAGCCCAACCAAATCCCAGCTCTTGGAACTTGATGAAAACTCCCAACTTCGACTCCTTCAGCGCTTCATATTCTCGATGATCAAGAGCATCCTCTAAAGCAGGATGCAACGTCGTACAATCCGTGTGATACGAAATGCTCTTAATTGGGTTGGGCTCTTTCCCTAATGTATATTTCCTCCGGGGGAGTTTTGGAATATCCATGTTTTTGTCTGCAAAACAATCAAAGACAGACACAATTAAAGACAAAAACAATCAAAGACAACAACCATCTCAAACAGACAACCATCCAGTATTGAAGTTCAAGTTATAAGTTTGGAAGACTTTCCAGACGACTTATATTAAGTCGATTCTTCCAGCTGGAAGACTTTCCAGACGACTTGTATTAAGTCGTCTGGCTTATATTTAAGTCTTCCGCAAAGTCTTCCAAGACATCCAATAGAACAGTTCAAAGCCCACCTGGAAATTCAGAGAAGATATAGTCGCCTTCGACACAGCGGTTATAGATCTGCCAAAATAGACGAAAATTTAAGAAGCGCGGTCAGAACGACTATAGATAGAGACAACGTTTTATGTTCTCAATAACTTACAGGCGGCGGAGTTCGACGAGACGCCTCTGGGAGTCTCAGCGCTAGGGTTTACAGAGAACCGGCGGAGAGAAGGAGACACGAAACGGCGCTAGGTTTACAGAGAAACGGTGTTAGGGTTTAGGGAGAAACGGCGTTAGGGTTTCCTCTCAAATCTGAAATAGAGGAAGCGGCGTTAGGGTTTCCTCTCAAATCTGAAATAGAGGAAGCGGCGGTGAGAACGGTGCTTAGAACGTCGGTGATAACGGCGGAGATATAATCGGCGGTGAGAACAATGGATTAGAGAGAATCGACGGAAATCGCCTTTTAAATCGCCTTTAAGGTTTTGAGAGAAACGCCGTTAGGATTTTTTTCTGAATTTCGCAAAACAGTGAATAAAAAAAACCATCTTATTTATGTCCGGTAAATATCCGGTTAGGGGTCCGGTTTGCAAGACTTACTGGTAAGTCGTTTGTGGAATACTATACATCAGACGACTTACTAGTAAGTCGTCTACCGTAAATATATTCACCAGACGACTTACTAGTAAGTCGTCCAGACCCTAAATTTAACCCCTAAACTAAATTGACTAAAATTAACTAACTAAACACGTTATAAAATCAAATTAAACTTGCTTAGTGATTACTATACACAGAAATACACATTTGGGTAAATTTCATATTTTTCAAAAATATTTTTATGCTTTCCAAAATCTAACCCTAAGAACACATACAATACTACAACATATGTTGGCAAAACCTAAACCAAAGAATATCATGACTTACTACTTTCACTCATCTATGTCGAAAACAATTCCCTTTTGTTAAAACATATGTTAGTTATATGATTTTTATTTTTCACTTATCAAAATATTTTTTACAAATTTTTTAAATTATTTTTTTTTAAAACAATACCAGACGACTTACAAGTTAGTCGTCTGGACGGAAGACTTACGGGGGTTAGAAACGTAAAAAGCATTTTGGTTTTTTTTTGTTTCTACACAAGGGGCATGTTGTAATTTCAATATTCTCTAAAGTCACTTTCGCATTTGATTCATGTTTGGGTTTACTTTTGCATTTGAAATCAAGTTGTGAGTCATATTTGGCAATTTTCTCACATCAATATTCAAATATTTTTTCTGGAAAATTATTCATTATCTACTAATTAACTGAACAAATTGAGAATGAAATAGTCAATTGACTAGTTTAAACATAATTTCTTACAAATTTTAACAATTGACTAGTTTAAACAAAATTTCATATTTTTAAAACAAAATTTTATGTAATCAATGATTAACTGAGAAATATATGCGCACACAATATTTTCGCATATATTTGAATATTAAATATATTGATTGCAAATATGTGAGGAACAACTATTTTTTTTAAATATGGTCCATATCCTTTTTATATTAAAGGATAAACATTTGCAATAAATGTGTTCACACACAAATTGACACATGTCAGCTTTACAATTCAATTCAATTTTAGTTTTTGTATTTTAAAACTTTTGTATTAATAAATTCAAATTCTTTCCGAGCAAGTATTAAACAATATCATTATTGAAATAAATAAATTACAAAATTATTGAGATTCACATCAATTAAAATGATAGAATGAGAATATTTTTAGAAATTAAAAGTTTTGTATCTTGCCGAACTTGGCAATTGTTGACGTTTATGCATACGAAACATGAAAGCAACAAATAATTATGATTGGTTACAAATTAAGGAAACTTAGGTAAAAAACGACACATACAAAATTAGATCTTTAGTTTAGCCAAATATCGTTTTTCTATGTAGAATATTCATATCAAACCAAAAATTATAAACATAATCAGATTGTAGAAAAAATCAGAAATAAAAAAATCTTTAAAAGAAAATAAAATTCTCAATATCAATTGAAAACAAAATTTATGTACCTTGTGAACAGATCACATTATTTCTAACAGCAACTCTAACCCATTTCACTCGATTATGTCATGTTTTTATTCTATTTACCAAAATAATTTTATAAAAATACACGTTATTTGTTATATACTATATCAAATTTGTAGCATGCCTAACAATATTGACACGACGCCATTAAAGTATTGTCCAATAATCGTGTATGTAAAATGAGCCAACCATATTAGTTTTGCCCAGAAAGTAAGTCTTAATAAAATATTTGGATCCGAAGAACATAACTGAACTTTATTTGAAAGAAACACTAAACATAAATTAAAACTAATTAAGTACTCAAATAGATCTAAAAGATTAATATCCAGATAACCAGACTTGGACCTAATCCAAACTGAAATATTTTGGATATCAAAAATATCTAAAACACAATTATATACTTACATATATTAGTTATTTTGTAAAGTTTACATATATTAGATATTCATTAATATGAAAATATCTAAAATAACAAAATATGTTCAAAATAGTGAAAATATTTATTTTTCTCCATCTAAATATTTAAATTGAACTATTTTTATGTAAATTTAAGTATTCAGTCTTACATTATTTTAAATTTATGTTTTATATTATTTTTATTTTTAGATTTTGAAGATTAAGTATATTTGGATTTTTCGTTAAAAATACATAATTAAAATATATACCCGAACTCAAACCTGAACTGAATATGTAATGATTCGAACAAAATCCAATCCATATTTAAACCAAATTTGTACATATCCGAATCATATTTAAACTTCTAACTCTAAAAATGAAAATCCGAATAGATCAACTAAATCCGAACAGATATCTGAATGTTCATCCCTTGAAAAAAGTATATTGACAAATCTCTTATTACAATGTAAAATAAATAATCTAATAAATTATTCACTCCGCGGATGGCATTGATTACTGCCTAGCAAGATTTAAAGTGAAGAATGCAAATCCTTTAAAAAAATCATAATTAATAAAATTCGCAAGTTAGGTAGAACCAGTATATAAAATATTTAATGTTGAATTGTACTGAAGTATTTTATTTTTATAAAATCACCTTTAGATGACTTTAAAAATAAAACCAAACTGAAAAATCTCAGTTTCAAAATGTGACTTTTTAATTCCCGAGTATTTAGTCGGTAATTTTAATGCTTAAATATTGTGCGTTTGTCACAAAAATACACTTATCTCTTAAGGCGCAACGTGAATGTTGCATAGGAATGAATTGAAACATCCTGATATATGTGATATATGGATGAAGTCTTAATAGAATTAATTTTGCTATCTCTCTGTCACAAAAATATACTTATCACCTCGTTTGCATATTCTCAGCTAATATATTTTTAACTACAAATAATTATGTAGATCACAAAAAACAAAAAAAAAAGAATATGTAAAAATAAGATAACACTCTTATTAATTTTTCAGCAGTCCTATAAATTGAAAATAAATAATTTCAGTAAAAATAAAATTTTAATAATATTTGTATGATTATGTTAATTATTAATTATTAATGATAAATCATACAATATATACAATATAATAAAAAAATTCTGATAATTAATATTTTAATAGTCAATAAAATTTAAGAAGCTATTTTGAGGTTTCTATTTAAAGTTTCAAATTAGTTTATAGTTTAATTATATTTTCTACTATTTTATGGTTACATAGTGTCACAGTCGGAACATAATATTGCAGCTAAATGTTAACTTGGAAGAAAAAGAGTTGGTAGAAAAAAAAGGAACAAAATACAACAGCAGAGTAATCTATAATCGCTCACGTGTTATTTTACATCTCCCTAACTTTTATATGATTTTATTGATAAATAGTCGAATATCCATTTCGTTGTTTTCTAGCTTCACATAGGCACCATTCTTTTTGTTTGTTTGACTTTAAACTCCGATGATCTTCTGAGCCTTTCCCTCTGTTTCGATTCCCTTACTGTCTCAGAGGTTAGTTCTTAAACTTTGATTTTTTTTTTCTCTTCCATGCTCCCGTTTTTGTGATTTAATGGTTATTTTCCTTGGAAATCGGATTTGTACTTTCGGTGTAGACAAAGATCTCTCTGACCAGACATTTACGATCCTGGAAGGTGAGATTACCATCCACATTTTTTTTTAATTCCCGACCGCTAAGTTTTCTTAGCCCAACTTGGGGTTCTTACTTAGGTTTTAGATTCGTAGTTACCGTTGTGTTCAATGTTCTAAGCTCGTGTAGACAAAGATTTTTTTTTTTTGAGAAAAGGGCTTAGACAAAGATCTTACCGACCCAACATTTACGATTGTGGTCGATGAGACTAATATGAACATTTCGGATTTCCTGACAGCTAATTAGTTTTAGCTCACCCACTTTAGGTTTTAGATTCTTAATTATTGCTGTGTGTGGTGATCTTCTAAACGTTTGGATTAATGAAAACAATTAACATTTTTGTAGGGAATAAAGAAGTAAATAACAGAAATTATGAACCGTAATGGGTTTGTGAAACCTGTTCCTACTGAAGAAGAGAAGGGAAAGGTAAACCTTATAACCTGGTCGTTGTTTTTAGCTAATTTAGAGAAATCTTACAAATCAGAACCGTGAGTCTTTCTTCGTTTGTTATAATTTGACTTCAGATTGAGGAACTGAGAAAGCTGTTAGGGCCATTGCCGGAGAAACTCTCGAGTTTTTGTTCGGATGACGCAGTTTTGAGGTATTTAAGAGCCCGCAATTGGCATGTCAAGAAAGCTGCCAAGATGCTTAAAGAAACCTTGAAATGGAGAGTTCAATACAAACCTGAAGAAATCTGTTGGGTACATATTTTGAATTATGACTAAAACATTATTGTGGATGCATAAGACTAATGGGCTAATTTTGATAGGAGGAGATAGCTGATGAAGCAGAGACAGGGAAAATTTATAGATCTAGTTGTGTGGACAAACACGGACGACCTGTTCTTATCATGAGACCTAGTGTTGAGGTTTGTTCATATAAATCAAAAAGTTTGTGCTTGGTCAACGTTGGTTCTCATTATGTTGAGTTGTTCAGAATTCGAAGTCGATGAAAGGACAGATTAGATACCTTGTTTACTGTATGGAGAACGCAATCCAGAATTTGCCACCAGGGGAGGAACAGATGGTGTGGATGATAGATTTCAACGGCTATAGCTTGGCGAATGTATCGTTGAGAACTACAAGAGAGACCGCTCATGTATTACAAGAACACTACCCTGAGAGATTATCTTTGGCCATTCTTTATAATCCTCCCAAGTTCTTTGAACCCTTCTGGAAGGTAAAAGCTAAGACCTACATGATTACTTAAAAATAATTTGAAAACACATTAGTCATAGGTTAACTTTTTAGAATCCGGTTTTTAAGTTGACCCGAATCACTGATTTTTCTTTTAAACCGAATCGGACTTGGTTTCTTCAATGAGTCACAAACAGGTCCGGTCCGGTTTTCAAAACTCTGACTTAAACTAAAGCTTGGTTGGTCTAATGCGTAATGGTTATAGGTGGCGAGACCTTTCTTAGAGCCGAAGACGCGGAACAAAGTCAAGTTTGTTTACTCGGATGACCCAAACACCAAGCAGATCATGGAGGAGAACTTCGACATGGACAAAATGGAGTCAGCGTTTGGTGGAAACGATGACTCGGGTTTCAACATAGACAAGCACTCAGAGAGGATGAAAGAAGACGACAAGAAAAGGTTGGCTGCCTTGAAGGACATTGCTTCCCCTTCCCTAGACTCACTCAGCTTCTTATCTGTCTCTGATGGTGCCACCTCTGACAGTGCTCATCTCGGCTCTGAAGATGTGTCTGAGGACGAGCAACAGCCCCATGGTATGAATGAGAAGAAGGAATCTATCCCATGATGTTAGTATCCAATGATTGTAACGTCACATGAATTTATCTATTGAGACTTTCTTCTGAGACATTCTATGTTTTCTCATCATATATATATTTTTAATATTTCAGAAGTAAACAAACCATACAATGCACGAAACACAAGCTGGCGATTATAATTGAAATCCCACATGTCGCAGGAACATGGATAAAACATACTGATTGAGCATTTTTAGTCTTCAGTTTCTTGATATTGCTTCATGATCTCTGCACAGCCTGGTGAAGCTGCATCCCTTAGGAACCCCAAGTTGTTAGCGAAACGTTCGTCTGAAGCAATGCCGTTGAAACGAGTGAGGGTCACACGGGCACGGTCATGACCAGGTGAGACATTAGAGCAGCGTAACTGAGAGCTACTAACCAACATGGTATCACAGAACTGATCCTCATGGTCTTCGCTAACCAAGATCTTGTATGATCCTGTTGAGTCGGTTCTCGCCTCGTGCCTGTAGGTTAACTCCATTGTTCTCCTGTCTTTGCACTCCAATCTAACCACCGCTCCTAAGGATCAAAAGATTTGAAATCTCATCTTTATTGGAAAAAAATGAAGAAACCCTAATAATACTGGATCTCAAGTTCAGATCAGAATCTGAACTTGAAAAATGGATCTCGGATGATTACGTACCAGGGATGAAAGTAGAGGCAGAAGTTTCGAAACCAGCCAGGCAAGTATCGCAATAGACACGTCCTCTGACTACAAACGGGTTCCTGTTCGGACGAGCCGACATGACTAGAGCCGGTAAAAAGCAGAGAGCAACCAGAGTAATAGCTTTCGACATCGCAATATCTTGAGAAGTTTTACAAGGATGAGCTTTTTGTTACGGAAGATCTGAGATTTGAAAGAAAGAAAGCAAGAGAGTAATGAGTGAGAACGGTGGAGTGGGGCAGCTTTGTTGTGTGTGTCAATAAAACAGAATGATTGAGGCGTGTGAAGTGGTATTCTCTCCTACGCGCTGAACTAGAGAAACCGTTGTTGACTGCTTTTACAAGTATCAGGCTATTGATGTGGTGGCTCACTATTATTGGCTGGAGTGTAGCTTGTTCAAAACGTCTTACCTAGATGACCACTGCTCTTTCTTTTTATCGGCGTACTAAAGGAGTAAAGATGATAATTGCCATAATTTTGTTCTCTCTCCAACTCCATTATTACTTACTGAGTTAGTAGCATCAGATATCTTTTTTATGGAGATTAGACTCGTATATCTCTAATTAGGCCTGAACATTTTACCCTAGATCCGAAGATTCGACCCAGAACCGATTTGAAAATATCCGAACCGAACCGATCCGAACGTTTAGAAGTATCTATTGGGTCTAAAACTTTTATACCCGAATAAACTGGATCCGAAAAAACCCAATCCCGAATAGACCGGACCCGAAAAAAACCGACCTGAATAAACCTGACCCGACAAAAACCGATTCATACCCGATTTAAAAACTTGAATATCCAAAACTATGTTTTGTTATGTTCTATTTTCTATATTTTATTTTATGATTTAATTGAAATATATTTTTGTTAACAAACTTTGTTATTATTTTTGTAACATTTTCAAGTAATATGAAGTTTTAAATGTAAAATTCAATTTTTTCTTCTAATTTTTAATAATTTATTTTAAGTTATTTTGTAAGATTTTAGATATACATGACATATTTTGACTAAATTTAATGAAATTTGTGTATTTTTATATTTTTAGATCTTAAGTACTCGAACCTGACCCGAACCCGATATGGACCCGAAAAATTGTAAGTATTTTATAAGTATTTTAATTATAGATCTGAATTGATCCGGACCCGAGAAAAACTGACACAAACCCAAACCGAAAATTTAGAAGTACCTTTTGGGTCCAAATGTTGGAACCCAAAAGAACTTGGATCCAAAAGAAACCGGTCCGAACGCGACCTAAAGACCCGAACGCCCAGGCAACTATATATCTCTAAGACTATATACAATGTTTCAACATCCTATCAATTTTCAACACCTTTCTTTTTTAAATATTTACATCATCTTCTCTTTTTAACCTAATTTATCAGCATTCACTTCAAATTATATTATATTTTCCTTTTAAAAATTCAACATTATAACTCACAACTTTTAATTCATATATTTTTTGCAACATAGTAACTAAATTTTAATAATTTGATTATGATTACCATAAAAATTAAAATAACATAATCCGGTGAAAAACCATAATCTTTTTTTTGGTAATCATGTTAAAAGAAAGAAAAACCATAACCTTATTATATAAATTATGGTTCTTCAAAGTTAGTAATTAACATGATTGTGACACATGACAATTTTATATTTAAGATTATGACATGTATTAAATAAAAATTTCATATAAATAATTATTTAATAGTAATTTTTCCTTTTTGAAAAAAAGTATTGTAAATAAACAATTTCCATACAAATAATAAATTAATAGTAATTTTTCCTTTTAAATCAAAAATTAAAATTGTAAAAGCTGTATGAAAATAATTTTTATTTTCAAGAAATTATAATTTTTCCTTTTTGTGTTAAATTAAAATTTTCATATAAATAATATTTCATAGTAATTTTCCTTTTTTGAGAAAAAAATATTGTAAATAAAAAAAATTTCCATACAAATAGTAAATTAATAGTAATTTTCATTTTCAAATCCAAAGTTAAAATTGAAAAAGCTTTATGAAAATAAATTTTCTTTTCAAAAAATTTTAGTTTTCTTTTTTTTTTAAATCATGAACAAAGAGAATTATAAAAGAAAAATAGTAGCTTAATAATATTTAAAACGAATGATAAATTCA
Organism: Raphanus sativus; assembly: GCF_000801105.2. Lineage (NCBI taxonomy): Eukaryota > Viridiplantae > Streptophyta > Magnoliopsida > Brassicales > Brassicaceae > Raphanus > Raphanus sativus. The sequence goes on along the minus strand of NC_079513.1, from coordinate 5,414,656 downwards.
TAATAATACAACAAACTGTTTAATAATAAATCTAAATATTTGATTTTTTAGAATTCTAAACAAAATAGAGTTGTAAAAAGAATCTTCTTATTTTTAAAGAAGAATCAGAATCTTCAAAAACGAACGTCCTCTTCCTTTTCCTGGAACCACTAGCCGGAGGCCGCTCAGGAGCATCTACGATCCCAGGATCTCCAACGGTCAAAGTGCCAAGAGGAGAGGGAGCCGCCGGCAGAGAAACCATCGGAATGTCAGGATCGGAAGGACCAACCGTTGACAAATGATCGTCACCATCCGCCGTCTTGTCGGGAGAAGAACGAACAGCCGCGACGGAAGAATCAACTATAGGAGCAGCAGAAGCGGCAATAACAGGAGCCGGAACCAAGGCCGCAAACAAACCGCTTCCTTTCAGACTCGCTGACAGGAGAGCGGAGGACGTCTCGCTCATAACCCAGTACACATGAATGTCCCTCTTGACTTTCCCCATTTTCTTGCCAGCAGAAGTCTTTCCCTTTCTCTCCGAAGACTCGGCAGTAAATGAAGACCCGAAAGTAACCACCCGAGAAACTAAAAAAAATAAAAAATACGTAGATAAAAGGATAATCAATGAAAAGAAGTAAAACAATCAATGCTACAATCACCGAACTCACCAGTGGTAATGCGAGGAATGCTCTGACGGATGCGCTCGACAGTGAAGTCAACCCAAGTAAATCTCCCGGACCCAGAATTCGATTCAAGCGATCGGTCACCTACGACGGAAGAGGCCGACCCTTCCCATGAGCCACTAAAACAAAACAACGCGCAAAAATCAACGAATCAAGCAACGGAAATAGCAAGGAATCAGAAGAACAAATAAGCTACCAGGCTCGGGATTCCATTCGGTCCTAAAAACCGCAGAGGGATTAGCCACAGAAGCCGGACTAATACGCGCAAAGAAATACTTCTGTTGCCAACCTTCAGCTTTAGTCGGTCCTCTACCCTCGATAAGGCGACAACGAGTCTTGATACTGACAGAGAACTTGGAAATAAAATTCATCTGGGAAATCATCTCAAAGAACTTGGTGTCAACATCAACGTCCACCTCCGCACCAAGAACTAGAGAGATCACCATATTATGAATGCATGGCAGCCGGGGGACAGAAGCAATACAAGAGAGATAGACTAGAGAGATAAAATAGAGAGAATCCATAATTCGTCTTTACGACTACGAGTTCTTCTTTTGTATTCTTTGTTTCGGCTTTTTGCAAACACTTCATTGAAACAAAACCTTTGGCCCACATTAATCATATTTACATTCTTGTTTAGTCTATAAATCCCTTGTTACTGGATTTAGGATTCAACAAATCTGATACGATTCGGTCTGAGTTTAAAAATATTGCCTATTACGAAAAGTATTCTGTGAATATTTAATTTCTTGAAAACTGTTAACAGGTTTTGAGCTCTTTCTGTTAGGGTATTTTCTGGTACAAGTGATTCGTGCTCAGCCCACGGAATGATAGGAGGAAGGAGATAAGTAGTCGTAGTGTTTTTTCTCCAGCTTCAGTGGTCGATGAACCAAGAGATCCCGTTTTTAGGATACTGCCAAAAGGATATGGGCCAGTATATATCGTCAAGGCCTTAGTTCCCGCAAGGGGTATTGGTCGTTAGGCAAGGGCTGCCTATCTGTGGTGAGGCCCGCAGGCTCCATAATGAAGGACGCAAGGTCTTCATGATGTACAGTCGATGGTTCCTGGTTCTGAAGGTTCCTTCCAGGTTATAAGTCATGGAACCATGGCAGGAGTGGAGATTTATAGCTGCATCCTACAGTGGGGATTGCCTAAATACCCCTCGGAAGGAGATCAAGCCATTCTTAGTTCATATATTGGAGGCGCGTAGCCTAGGTGGGCACGTGGCCTTGTAGGCACGTGGCCTTGTGGAGGCGCGGAGCCTAATGGAGGCACAGAGCCTAATGAAGGCACATGGCCTGATGGAGGCGCGGAGCCTGATGAAGGCACGTAGCCTTGGGATCACGTGGCTCTAGGAGCACGTGGCTCTGTAGTTGATAAGAGTCATCTATTGTAAAAGGCGCATGACCAGAATAGATGACGGATCGTTGGGATGCTGCAGTGAGCATGGAGCATCCTGACGATGCTTCGATATGCTTCATGGAGAATGGAGTGTCCCTACTGATGGGCTGGAGATTATAGCCTGAGCCAATATATAGGGTTATAGACGTGCTGCCATGAACAGGGACGTCATCTTGTTGGTGATGATCGCAGGGATTCGTCCTCCATAGATATGTCGGTGGAGATAGTCTTTTAGGTCAATTCATGCCTTGGTAGCCGTCGAATTGACTATGGGGTTTATGTCCTCTGTAGATGGACGTCTTCCTATAGTGGACGTGCAAAAATGAGTATAGAGCCCCATATAGCTGATAGTAATCGTCGGGATCAACCTATTATAGGCGAATTCAAGCGGAAGGTCTTCTTGGTGTGAGATATTGACTTGGCGGCTGTAGAACTTGTGATCTCTGTGGAAGAACGTGTTCACCCCCTCTTTTAGGGTTTATTAACCCTTTATTTATAATAGAAGTCGTGCTTCCTCTCTAGTATTTGGAAATATTCACTTTATACCTAGATAATAGAATATTTTCTTTTTTATTAAAGGTGGTTCCATGTGTTGGAATACTTCCTCTTTCTTCTCTTGGATTTAAGGAGATTCGACCATATTATGATAAATATGGATTATCTTTATCTTGAAGTTTTCTTTTTTACTTAAAGGTAAGAGTAATTATCTGACATGGAACCTTCAACCCGGACAGGGGTCGGGCCTGGACGGGGGTCAGACCTGGACAGGGGTCGGGCCTGGACAGGGGTCGGACCCTGGAAGCCGGAAGCTGGAGAAATCTCCTCGTAGATTATTTTTTCCCAACAGTTTGCCCCTTATTTTCTGGCTTCATGTTTGAAGCACTACAAGAAAAATGCGTTTTAATAGCACGCTAGGATAGCGTTTTTTCGCTTTCTGCTATGGTTGACATATCCGTTAGTTTTAGATAGTGTTTGTATTTTTGGAAACGCTATGATAGAACGCCATAATTAGAAATGCTATGGTAACATACATTTAATAGCATATAAAATAATAAACGCTATAATAGTGTACTTTTTAACCAAAGACCAAGCTTGGCTTGGCTCGCTATAGCGACCGAGCATATAAAAACCCTAGACCAAGCTTGGCTCGCTATAGCGACCGAGCATCGAACAAAGCTCGGTCGCTATAGCGACAGAGATCTATCCGCAGCTCGGTCGCTATAGCGACCGAGCGTGGTTTCGTGATCCGTTCGCTATAGCAACCGAGTTCTCGTTCGTGACCCGATTGCCATCGCGATCGGGTTTATGCCGTGGTCTGAGTTCCGTTATCCAAGTGTTTAAACCTATCGCAAAGTTACGATTCTCTTAGGATGCTTGTTTGCGGAGGTTTGGTCCTTTGATAACAAAGTTCCGTTTGACTTTAAGAAATCGTTACTTTCTTAAATCGTTGATTTCTCAAGTTGTTGATTAAGAAATCGTTGATTTCTTAAGTTGTTGATTAAGAAATCGTTGTTTTTTAAGAAATCGTTGATTTCTTAAATCGTTGATTAGGAAATCGTTGTTTTAAAGAATCATTGTCTTAAAACAAGATTTTAAGGAATCTGCCTTGGAACTTCAAAGAGGCCGTTCTCTCAAACCGTGAGGACCCAGAAAACGATCAAGATATCAAATCGAAGCCCTCGCCAAGACGGGTCTGGTGAGGTCGGTCGCTATAGCGACCGAGCTTCGTATGACCCCTTGGTTGTTCCGCGATTGCCAAGCCGCATCCTCGTGGTTTAACGATCTTTTGTTATCTCCGATGATCGTGTTTTAACGAAAACTTTGTTTAGTCGCGGAACCTTTTGCAAGGAGACGATTTTTAAGAAATCGTAGATTAAGAAATCGTTGATTTTAAGAAATCGTTGATTTAAAAAATCGTTGATTTAAGAAATCTTGTTTTTAAAGCAAGATTTTCCCGCAAGTTTTTCGTATTAGTTTTTCGTATAAGTTTCCTTGAAAACGTAGAAATTCTTAAGACGTATATTTTTATCGAATGTTTTGATACTAACTTCGTCGTCAACACGAACCGTTGGAGCTTGTTTCGACGCTGCGGACAAATCTATTCAAGAATTTTATCGTAAAAATTAGTTTAAGCAATTTTTACGAGAATTATCTTTTTCGAGGAATATTTTCGAAAGTTAATTTCGTTGTGACCGTTTTTGATCCCAACAGTTAGCCCCCCAGCCCGTTAGAACCGTGGATCGTAGATGCGAGGTTCTAGCGGGCGATAAGACAAGTTAGTCAAGTTAGGCGGAATTAACGGTTGAAAATGTCCGTTGAAAGTTGTACGTTCATTCTAAGAAGAGTGGAATCTTATAAGATTGGGGCTGCGCTTGATGAAAGCTGCCTACGTACCCTTTGTCAAAAGGGATCAAGCCATTCGTAGTTCATCTTGGAGTTAAGATTCTTATGACATGTTTTCCAGTGAGACTTTATTGTCTAGTTATGTGTAGTGAATTTTGAGCATGTTGCTGTCGATAGTATTTTGTATTGGACCTTTGTCGGCCGCAAGAGTAGCCTCGGAGGTTGTTTATTTTGGCCAAGTTTGGCCTGTAAAAAATATGTTGCTCAAATCTATAAAATCGTGGTTTTTATAAATCGAGAGAACTTCCGTTTATCGAAGTTAGAGGGACAGGGTGTGAGTTGTCGTCTCATTCCTGCCTCTCCGATGATCACCGTATCCATCGATTGTACAAAGTGAGATTTTTCGCGGTTTACTGATTTACGCGAAGGTTCGTGAAACGGATAGACTTAAGTGAAGAGACAAGTTTTGGGATCTCGTATCGGGTGTTGATACTATGCCTGTGAGATGTTAAGTACCAACAAGGCTGGGTTTAGGGCAAGACCTAGGTTTACTTTCGGACTGAGGCTTTGCGATGACAAATCGGCTTTCGTTTTGCCTGTTTGCGATTTTAACCTGACTCGTACCGTTTTAAAATCCGCGAAGTGTTATCGGCTTATTATGATCTGTCTGGGTACGAGTCGGAGCTACTTCCTTTACGAAGCACTCAAACGAAATTTCGGTGTTCTTGTATAGCGCGCTATGGTATCCTGGTCGGATGTAAGAGAGTCTACCCTTAGGTGGCTTGTCTGTTTAGGACGTTAGAGTTCGTTTGTTGTGATCAGCAACAACGATATGATGCTGTTTAGAAGGCGTATGAAATTTTGGTCGAAAAATGTTTATTCGAGCACGAAGCGACGTCTCGCAGTGCTGCGACTTTATTTTTCTTTACGCCATAAGAGGATTATGGGCTTTGGCTTATGATTTGATTTATACTTTTGTCAAGTGTAAATGGTAGAATTCTAGTAGTCATTTCGGATTTTGATTTTGTCGCTTTGTCCGTATGCTACTTTTTAGCAAGCGTTTTTAGGTGTAAGCGATGGGAGACATGTGTCTGGATGTGATAATCATTTTGTGGATACTGGATCCGTTGTCATAGCCGTTTAGTAGTTGGCGAATTGTTTTGAGGATTTTGGACCGAAGGGTCGTGTAAATTTACCAGGGAGAAGCGTCTAAATTCACTGTGTTTCGTGAAGTGTTGGCCTTCCGGAACTTGTTTTTTAATTTTTAAGAATGACTCGTATAGCTCTAGGTGCTTTGTTACGAGTGTTTCTTTTTATACCGCGTTTTATGGAGCGTATAGAACTTAATCAATTGATGATAAGTTTAAATCTTCCGTTAACCATATGGTTGTTAGGACTGAGTTTCGTTACGAAGAATTCATCGTATGATTTCCGATTCTGGGTTATACGACAAACTGCTTGCATAATAGTCACTTGGCGTTTTACGACAAATCGTGGATTGTTGTTTAGCCGTTAGCCGTTAAGCGGTTGGAGCGGTGGTCGCTCAGTAGTTTTGGATTGGCATGGAGGCTAGGTGCAGCCGTATAGCCAGGGAAGTTGTTGGTAAAGGATCGTCGTAGAATACGTGCAGTCTTGGTTGCAGGGTCATTTCCTGCTTCGCGTAGCCAAGGGTAGTAAAAGCAGGAATCAAGAGCAAAATTATCTATGACTGATATCCGTTGTTTTATTTTACAAAAGAGAACGGGTTAACCGTTCTTTCGAAGGTTTTTCTTTCTTTAGGAAGCAGGACGAGTGTGCCTTAGAATGCGTGGCGATCGTTTCTCGGTTTTTCGAGAGACTAGGTCGGTTTGCATCTTCTGCCTGGAAAATCAAGGAACAATGGAACAAGACTGGAAAATTTGCCTAAGACTTAGCTTGCTAGACTATCCACCTAGGTTCTAAGTTTCCTAAATTCTACGGCAGTTCTAAAGACGTTTTCGTTCCTTTCCTACCAAATATTAAAACCTTGACGGAATTTTTAGTTAGACGTACCTTAGTCCCATTGATGATTCGAGATTGCCCCTTCTTCCTTCTTCTTCTCCTCTTTTCTTCTGACTTTATCGAAAGTTTTCTATGCGTTTAGGAATGACCACTTTCGATTCAGCGTCGAAGGACTTCGAAAAGTCAGTTACCAAATTTCATATGAATTGGTTTTCGACTTAACGTGGCGGAATCTGGTAAAATCACATTGTGTTTTATGCATCGAAGGAATTTTACGAAATCGTTGAACCAAAGGGAGGAGAAGCAGACAAAGAGGGGCGTTTAGAAAAACGGGTCAATGGACAAGGCGTCACTCGAGTGAGGCTCTCAGTTCGTCAGGCTGCGAGCAAACTGGTTATGTTCCAGATACGATATTGTTTGGCTTTATGAATGATGTTTCGTAAAATATGGCCGAGCTTGATCTTACGAAAGCTGTTTCCTAAAGCGCTGTCGAGCTTTTATTTTTCGAGAGTTATTTCACAACTGCTGCCGAGTTAATTTTACGGAAGTCGTTTCGTAAAATTGTTGTCGAGTTTAATTGTACAAAATCTTTCTCGTGAAATATTTGTCAAGTTTTTTTTTTTTTTTTACGTAAGGTTTTTCGTAAAAGTTATCGAATTTTAATATCAGAATCCCTAGCTGCGGCAGGTATAATTTTGGTGACTAATCTTAATTATAAACTTTCTCGTTTCCGTGGGATTGATCCGAAGAAGTTTTTCGAAAGTAAGATTAATAGACAAAAGTCGAGAGTCCGCAACGAGCGAAATCTTAGGTGTTAGGAAACGTCTTAACAGCGAGGGATATGATCTCTCGTTTTGGCTTTGTTTAGTCTTCGTTAACCGGTTTAAGTTTCGAATGATTTTATAGAAATCACTCCATTTTTTCGAAACTGGTTGAGAAGGATGGCGAGCTGGTCGGGACAGAGTCGAGACAAACCACATTCACAACGGGAGTTGCTCGGAATTGGAAGAAGTACGGTAATGGTATCGGTCTTCCGAATGAATCCCAATCCCTCGTATAGTTAAGATGATTGGTGTTTTATAGTAATTGTAATCGTTTTATACGATGAATTGCAATCCATTTGTTAGCCGGACCTTCCGAGTTTTTTGTAACTTTCCCGATCATTCTGATCGAAGGTTCTTAATTCACGATTTTAAGAATTTGCACTACGTGGCCTCGAGCGAGGATGCAAAGTACGTTATTGGACTAGTGTCGGGATGGTTTCAGGAGGAATCGGCCGCACTCGCTGATCGACCCGCAGCCTGGCGCCCAGGACCGTGACGTTGGTCTGGCCGCCCGGTATCAGCGAGTGACAGTAAGCTGAGACGAGTCCCACTTGTTTTCGTCGTAAAATCTCAACAGAAACTCCGATTGAGACGAAACGAACGGCATTTCGAAGAGGAATTAAAGGAGAACACAGAGGAAGACTCCTTTGAGGCCTGACAGCTCGCTATAGCGAGTGAGGATGTGTCTCGGTCGCAATAGCGAGTGGAAGGGAGCCAAGACGAGTCCAACTTGTTTTCGTCGTAAAATCTCAACGGAAACTCCGATTAAGACGAAACGAACGGTGTTTCGAAGAGGAATCAAAGGAAAACACAAAGGAAGACTTCTTTGAGGCCTGACAGGTCGCTATTGCGAGTGAGGATGTGTCTCGGTCGCTGTAGCGAGTGGAAGGGAGCCAAGACGAGTCCAACTTGTTTTCGTCGTAAAATCTCAACGGAAACTCCGATTGAGACGAAACGAACAGCGTTTCGAAGAGGAATCCAAGGAGAACACAAAGGAAGACTCCTTTGAGTCCTGACAGGTCGCTATAGCGAGTGAAGATGTGTCTCGGTCGCTATAGCGAGTGGAAGGGAGCCAAGACGAGTCCAATTTGTTTTCGTCGTAAAATCTCAACGGAAACTCCGATTGAGACGAAACGAAAGGCGTTTCGAAGAGGATCAAAGGAGAACACAAAAGAAGACTCCTTTGAGGCCTGACAGGGTCGCTATAGCGAGTGAGGATGTGTCTCGATCGCTATAGCGAGTGGAAGGGAGCCAAGACGAGTCCAACTTGTTTTCGTCGTAAAATCTCAACGGAAACTCCGATTGAGACGAAACGAACGGCGTTTCGAAGAGGAATCAAAGGACACAAAGGAAGACTCCTTTGAGGCCTGACAGGTAGCTATAGCGAGTGAGGATGTGTCTCGGTCGCATAGCGAGTGGAAGGGAGCCAAGACGAGCCCAACTTGTTTTCGTCGTAAAATCTCAACGGAAACTCCGATTGAGACAAACGAACGGCGTTTCGAAGAGGATTCAAAGGAGAACGCAGAGGAGAACTCCTCTTGGGTCTGGGTCGCTATTAGTGACCAGGCTTGGCTCGCTATAGCGACCGAGCTTGTCTTCGGACTCGGTCGCTATAAGCGACCGAGCTTGGCTCGTTGCTCGGTCGCTATAGCGACCGAGTTTGTCTTTGAGTTTAACTTTTCTGCGAGTAACCTAGGGGTTTTCCGCAGTTATTGGGGGGAGCGAGTTTTTACTTTTCCCATACGTTTTCGGAGAAATCGTCTTGGTCGAACCCTTATGCGCTGAGATTTCTCCAACTCGGTAATAAGAAGAATTTTCACAGGGTTTAGAATTTTTTTTATCGTTGCCCTTTGTGTTTAGAGGGAAAAAATCACGAGCTCGATTTAGTTCTCTTCCTTGTGACAGAAGGTCACGACTAAATTTTCGTTTTTATTGAATACTACAGCATTTGCGTAAGCGTTGGCCGTAAGGGCACTCAGTGCTGCGAGTTTGTCTTTTTATTTGCGTACGTCTTTCTGATCAAGCGTTTTGTGGCTATGAGTAAGAATAATCCGTGACCCCTCCTTCTAGCGCCAAACTGTGGGAACCGAAATTCGCACCGTCAATATTTCGTATAA
>NC_079513.1:5379604-5405229 GCF_000801105.2 Raphanus sativus | reverse complement strand
GTGATATTTTTGGCCTTCAGAGACTCAATCACGGCACCTTTAAAAAGCGACTCTCCCCCATGGATAATTCTCAAACCGTTCTAAATCCATCACTAGCCTCGCCAGACTAGGCCCGTGTAGAGGTTGTGACCTTTTTCCCTTCAATGTATCCAGCGAAGATGGCAAGGTACGCGACCCGCTTGCGATCATCCCAAGACCACTCTTTGCATCTCTTGAGTGCTGCTATTATCTGGTCAATAGATGGCCCAGCATTGAAATTAACTCCCAACTTCGCCCAGAAAGCAGACATCGCCGGCGTAACAGGACAGTACGGACTCTCAAGGTCCTCGATGTACTCACAGTTTAGACCAGTGAGCTTTTCAAACTCTATCAGTGAAAACCTCAGCGGTTCTGGACCAACGAGACACCACAGCTCATACTTCTTCTTTATGTCAAGCTGGAAACCGAGCATGAAGTGAACCAGCCTTGAAGCCCAACCAAATCCCAGCTCTTGGAACTTGATGAAAACTCCCAACTTCGACTCCTTCAGCGCTTCATATTCTCGATGATCAAGAGCATCCTCTAAAGCAGGATGCAACGTCGTACAATCCGTGTGATACGAAATGCTCTTAATTGGGTTGGGCTCTTTCCCTAATGTATATTTCCTCCGGGGGAGTTTTGGAATATCCATGTTTTTGTCTGCAAAACAATCAAAGACAGACACAATTAAAGACAAAAACAATCAAAGACAACAACCATCTCAAACAGACAACCATCCAGTATTGAAGTTCAAGTTATAAGTTTGGAAGACTTTCCAGACGACTTATATTAAGTCGATTCTTCCAGCTGGAAGACTTTCCAGACGACTTGTATTAAGTCGTCTGGCTTATATTTAAGTCTTCCGCAAAGTCTTCCAAGACATCCAATAGAACAGTTCAAAGCCCACCTGGAAATTCAGAGAAGATATAGTCGCCTTCGACACAGCGGTTATAGATCTGCCAAAATAGACGAAAATTTAAGAAGCGCGGTCAGAACGACTATAGATAGAGACAACGTTTTATGTTCTCAATAACTTACAGGCGGCGGAGTTCGACGAGACGCCTCTGGGAGTCTCAGCGCTAGGGTTTACAGAGAACCGGCGGAGAGAAGGAGACACGAAACGGCGCTAGGTTTACAGAGAAACGGTGTTAGGGTTTAGGGAGAAACGGCGTTAGGGTTTCCTCTCAAATCTGAAATAGAGGAAGCGGCGTTAGGGTTTCCTCTCAAATCTGAAATAGAGGAAGCGGCGGTGAGAACGGTGCTTAGAACGTCGGTGATAACGGCGGAGATATAATCGGCGGTGAGAACAATGGATTAGAGAGAATCGACGGAAATCGCCTTTTAAATCGCCTTTAAGGTTTGAGAGAAACGCCGTTAGGATTTTTTTCTGAATTTCGCAAAACAGTGAATAAAAAAAACCATCTTATTTATGTCCGGTAAATATCCGGTTAGGGGTCCGGTTTGCAAGACTTACTGGTAAGTCGTTTGTGGAATACTATACATCAGACGACTTACTAGTAAGTCGTCTACCGTAAATATATTCACCAGACGACTTACTAGTAAGTCGTCCAGACCCTAAATTTAACCCCTAAACTAAATTGACTAAAATTAACTAACTAAACACGTTATAAAATCAAATTAAACTTGCTTAGTGATTACTATACACAGAAATACACATTTGGGTAAATTTCATATTTTTCAAAAATATTTTTATGCTTTCCAAAATCTAACCCTAAGAACACATACAATACTACAACATATGTTGGCAAAACCTAAACCAAAGAATATCATGACTTACTACTTTCACTCATCTATGTCGAAAACAATTCCCTTTTGTTAAAACATATGTTAGTTATATGATTTTTATTTTTCACTTATCAAAATATTTTTTACAAATTTTTTAAATTATTTTTTTTTAAAACAATACCAGACGACTTACAAGTTAGTCGTCTGGACGGAAGACTTACGGGGGTTAGAAACGTAAAAAGCATTTTGGTTTTTTTTTGTTTCTACACAAGGGGCATGTTGTAATTTCAATATTCTCTAAAGTCACTTTCGCATTTGATTCATGTTTGGGTTTACTTTTGCATTTGAAATCAAGTTGTGAGTCATATTTGGCAATTTTCTCACATCAATATTCAAATATTTTTTCTGGAAAATTATTCATTATCTACTAATTAACTGAACAAATTGAGAATGAAATAGTCAATTGACTAGTTTAAACATAATTTCTTACAAATTTTAACAATTGACTAGTTTAAACAAAATTTCATATTTTTAAACAAAATTTTATGTAATCAATGATTAACTGAGAAATATATGCGCACACAATATTTTCGCATATATTTGAATATTAAATATATTGATTGCAAATATGTGAGGAACAACTATTTTTTTTAAATATGGTCCATATCCTTTTTATATTAAAGGATAAACATTTGCAATAAATGTGTTCACACACAAATTGACACATGTCAGCTTTACAATTCAATTCAATTTTAGTTTTTGTATTTTAAAACTTTTGTATTAATAAATTCAAATTCTTTCCGAGCAAGTATTAAACAATATCATTATTGAAATAAATAAATTACAAAATTATTGAGATTCACATCAATTAAAATGATAGAATGAGAATATTTTTAGAAATTAAAAGTTTTGTATCTTGCCGAACTTGGCAATTGTTGACGTTTATGCATACGAAACATGAAAGCAACAAATAATTATGATTGGTTACAAATTAAGGAAACTTAGGTAAAAAACGACACATACAAAATTAGATCTTTAGTTTAGCCAAATATCGTTTTTTCTATGTAGAATATTCATATCAAACCAAAAATTATAAACATAATCAGATTGTAGAAAAAATCAGAAATAAAAAATCTTTAAAAGAAAATAAAATTCTCAATATCAATTGAAAACAAAATTTATGTACCTTGTGAACAGATCACATTATTTCTAACAGCAACTCTAACCCATTTCACTCGATTATGTCATGTTTTTATTCTATTTACCAAAATAATTTTATAAAAATACACGTTATTTGTTATATACTATATCAAATTTGTAGCATGCCTAACAATATTGACACGACGCCATTAAAGTATTGTCCAATAATCGTGTATGTAAAATGAGCCAACCATATTAGTTTTGCCCAGAAAGTAAGTCTTAATAAAATATTTGGATCCGAAGAACATAACTGAACTTTATTTGAAAGAAACACTAAACATAAATTAAAACTAATTAAGTACTCAAATAGATCTAAAAGATTAATATCCAGATAACCAGACTTGGACCTAATCCAAACTGAAATATTTTGGATATCAAAAATATCTAAAACACAATTATATACTTACATATATTAGTTATTTTGTAAAGTTTACATATATTAGATATTCATTAATATGAAAATATCTAAAATAACAAAATATGTTCAAAATAGTGAAAATATTTATTTTTCTCCATCTAAATATTTAATTGAACTATTTTTATGTAAATTTAAGTATTCAGTCTTACATTATTTTAAATTTATGTTTTATATTATTTTTTTTTAGATTTTGAAGATTAAGTATATTTGGATTTTTCGTTAAAAATACATAATTAAAATATATACCCGAACTCAAACCTGAACTGAATATGTAATGATTCGAACAAAATCCAATCCATATTTAAACCAAATTTGTACATATCCGAATCATATTTAAACTTCTAACTCTAAAAATGAAAATCCGAATAGATCAACTAAATCCGAACAGATATCTGAATGTTCATCCCTTGAAAAAAGTATATTGACAAATCTCTTATTACAATGTAAAATAAATAATCTAATAAATTATTCACTCCGCGGATGGCATTGATTACTGCCTAGCAAGATTTAAAGTGAAGAATGCAAATCCTTTAAAAAAATCATAATTAATAAAATTCGCAAGTTAGGTAGAACCAGTATATAAAATATTTAATGTTGAATTGTACTGAAGTATTTTATTTTTATAAAATCACCTTTAGATGACTTTAAAAATAAAACCAAACTGAAAAATCTCAGTTTCAAAATGTGACTTTTTAATTCCCGAGTATTTAGTCGGTAATTTTAATGCTTAAATATTGTGCGTTTGTCACAAAAATACACTTATCTCTTAAGGCGCAACGTGAATGTTGCATAGGAATGAATTGAAACATCCTGATATATGTGATATATGGATGAAGTCTTAATAGAATTAATTTTGCTATCTCTCTGTCACAAAAATATACTTATCACCTCGTTTGCATATTCTCAGCTAATATATTTTTAACTACAAATAATTATGTAGATCACAAAAAACAAAAAAAAGAATATGTAAAAATAAGATAACACTCTTATTAATTTTTCAGCAGTCCTATAAATTGAAAATAAATAATTTCAGTAAAAATAAAATTTTAATAATATTTGTATGATTATGTTAATTATTAATTATTAATGATAAATCATACAATATATACAATATAATAAAAAAATTCTGATAATTAATATTTTAATAGTCAATAAAATTTAAGAAGCTATTTTGAGGTTTCTATTTAAAGTTTCAAATTAGTTTATAGTTTAATTATATTTTCTACTATTTTATGGTTACATAGTGTCACAGTCGGAACATAATATTGCAGCTAAATGTTAACTTGGAAGAAAAAGAGTTGGTAGAAAAAAAAGGAACAAAATACAACAGCAGAGTAATCTATAATCGCTCACGTGTTATTTTACATCTCCCTAACTTTTATATGATTTTATTGATAAATAGTCGAATATCCATTTCGTTGTTTTCTAGCTTCACATAGGCACCATTCTTTTTGTTTGTTTGACTTTAAACTCCGATGATCTTCTGAGCCTTTCCCTCTGTTTCGATTCCCTTACTGTCTCAGAGGTTAGTTCTTAAACTTTGATTTTTTTTTTCTCTTCCATGCTCCCGTTTTTGTGATTTAATGGTTATTTTCCTTGGAAATCGGATTTGTACTTTCGGTGTAGACAAAGATCTCTCTGACCAGACATTTACGATCCTGGAAGGTGAGATTACCATCCACATTTTTTTTTAATTCCCGACCGCTAAGTTTTCTTAGCCCAACTTGGGGTTCTTACTTAGGTTTTAGATTCGTAGTTACCGTTGTGTTCAATGTTCTAAGCTCGTGTAGACAAAGATTTTTTTTTTTTGAGAAAAGGGCTTAGACAAAGATCTTACCGACCCAACATTTACGATTGTGGTCGATGAGACTAATATGAACATTTCGGATTTCCTGACAGCTAATTAGTTTTAGCTCACCCACTTTAGGTTTTAGATTCTTAATTATTGCTGTGTGTGGTGATCTTCTAAACGTTTGGATTAATGAAAACAATTAACATTTTTGTAGGGAATAAAGAAGTAAATAACAGAAATTATGAACCGTAATGGGTTTGTGAAACCTGTTCCTACTGAAGAAGAGAAGGGAAAGGTAAACCTTATAACCTGGTCGTTGTTTTTAGCTAATTTAGAGAAATCTTACAAATCAGAACCGTGAGTCTTTCTTCGTTTGTTATAATTTGACTTCAGATTGAGGAACTGAGAAAGCTGTTAGGGCCATTGCCGGAGAAACTCTCGAGTTTTTGTTCGGATGACGCAGTTTTGAGGTATTTAAGAGCCCGCAATTGGCATGTCAAGAAAGCTGCCAAGATGCTTAAAGAAACCTTGAAATGGAGAGTTCAATACAAACCTGAAGAAATCTGTTGGGTACATATTTTGAATTATGACTAAAACATTATTGTGGATGCATAAGACTAATGGGCTAATTTTGATAGGAGGAGATAGCTGATGAAGCAGAGACAGGGAAAATTTATAGATCTAGTTGTGTGGACAAACACGGACGACCTGTTCTTATCATGAGACCTAGTGTTGAGGTTTGTTCATATAAATCAAAAAGTTTGTGCTTGGTCAACGTTGGTTCTCATTATGTTGAGTTGTTCAGAATTCGAAGTCGATGAAAGGACAGATTAGATACCTTGTTTACTGTATGGAGAACGCAATCCAGAATTTGCCACCAGGGGAGGAACAGATGGTGTGGATGATAGATTTCAACGGCTATAGCTTGGCGAATGTATCGTTGAGAACTACAAGAGAGACCGCTCATGTATTACAAGAACACTACCCTGAGAGATTATCTTTGGCCATTCTTTATAATCCTCCCAAGTTCTTTGAACCCTTCTGGAAGGTAAAAGCTAAGACCTACATGATTACTTAAAAATAATTTGAAAACACATTAGTCATAGGTTAACTTTTTAGAATCCGGTTTTTAAGTTGACCCGAATCACTGATTTTTCTTTTAAACCGAATCGGACTTGGTTTCTTCAATGAGTCACAAACAGGTCCGGTCCGGTTTTCAAAACTCTGACTTAAACTAAAGCTTGGTTGGTCTAATGCGTAATGGTTATAGGTGGCGAGACCTTTCTTAGAGCCGAAGACGCGGAACAAAGTCAAGTTTGTTTACTCGGATGACCCAAACACCAAGCAGATCATGGAGGAGAACTTCGACATGGACAAAATGGAGTCAGCGTTTGGTGGAAACGATGACTCGGGTTTCAACATAGACAAGCACTCAGAGAGGATGAAAGAAGACGACAAGAAAAGGTTGGCTGCCTTGAAGGACATTGCTTCCCCTTCCCTAGACTCACTCAGCTTCTTATCTGTCTCTGATGGTGCCACCTCTGACAGTGCTCATCTCGGCTCTGAAGATGTGTCTGAGGACGAGCAACAGCCCCATGGTATGAATGAGAAGAAGGAATCTATCCCATGATGTTAGTATCCAATGATTGTAACGTCACATGAATTTATCTATTGAGACTTTCTTCTGAGACATTCTATGTTTTCTCATCATATATATATTTTTAATATTTCAGAAGTAAACAAACCATACAATGCACGAAACACAAGCTGGCGATTATAATTGAAATCCCACATGTCGCAGGAACATGGATAAAACATACTGATTGAGCATTTTTAGTCTTCAGTTTCTTGATATTGCTTCATGATCTCTGCACAGCCTGGTGAAGCTGCATCCCTTAGGAACCCCAAGTTGTTAGCGAAACGTTCGTCTGAAGCAATGCCGTTGAAACGAGTGAGGGTCACACGGGCACGGTCATGACCAGGTGAGACATTGGAGCAGCGTAACTGAGAGCTACTAACCAACATGGTATCACAGAACTGATCCTCATGGTCTTCGCTAACCAAGATCTTGTATGATCCTGTTGAGTCGGTTCTCGCCTCGTGCCTGTAGGTTAACTCCATTGTTCTCCTGTCTTTGCACTCCAATCTAACCACCGCACCTAAGGATCAAAAGATCTGAAATCTCATCTTTATTGGAAAAAAATGAAGAAACCCTAATAATACTGGATCTCAAGTTCAGATCAGAATCTGAACTTGAAAAATGGATCTCGGATGATTACGTACCAGGGATGAAAGTAGAGGCAGAAGTTTCGAAACCAGCCAGGCAAGTATCGCAATAGACACGTCCTCTGACTACAAACGGGTTCCTGTTCGGACGAGCCGACATGACTAGAGCCGGTAAAAAGCAGAGAGCAACCAGAATAATAGCTTTCGACATCGCAATATCTTGCGAAGTTTTACAAGGATGAACTTTTTGTTACGGAAGATCTGAGATTTGAAAGAGAGAAAGCAAGAGAGTAATGAGTGAGAACGGTGGAGTGGGGCACCTTTGTTGTGTGTGTCAATAAAACAGAATGATTGAGGCGTGTGAAGTGGTGTTCTCTCCTACGCGCTGAACTAGAGAAACCGTTGTTGACTGCTGTTACAAGTATCAGGCTATTGATGTGGTGGCTCACTATTATTGGCTGGAGTGTAGCTTGTTCAAAACGTCTTACCTAGATGACCACTGCTCTTTCTTTTTGTCGGCGTACTAAAGGAGTAAAGATGATAATTGCCATAATTTTGTTCTCTCTCCAACTCCATTATTTCTTACTGTGTTAGTAGCATCAGATATCTTTTTTATGGAGATTAGACTCGTATATCTCTAAGTAGGCCTGAACATTTTACCCTAGATCCGAAGATTCGACCCAGAACCGTTTCGAAAATATCCGAACCGAACCGACCCGAATGTTTAGAAGTATCTATTGGGTCTAAAACTTTCATACCCGAATAAACTGGATCCGAAAAAACCCGACCCGAATAGACCGGACCCGAAAAGAACCGAACTGAATAAACTTGACCCGACAAGAACCGATTCATACCCGATTTAAAAACATGAATATCCAAAACTATGTTTTGTTATGTTCTATTTTCTATATTTTATTTTATGATTTAATTGAAATATATTTTTGTTAACAAACTTTGTTATTATTTTTGTAACATTTTCAAGTAATATGAAGTTTTAAATGTAAAATTCAATTTTTTTCTTCTGATTTTTAATAATTTATTTTGAGTTATTTTGTAAGATTTTAGATATACATGACATATTTTGACTAAATTTGATGAAATTTGTGTATTTTTATATTTTTAAGAAAGGAATGTCTAGCAAGTTTGAGATGTCTGATCTAGGAAAGTTAACCTACTATTTAGGTATTGAGATCAAGCAAAGTAAAGATGGGATAGAGATCAAGCAAGAAGCTTATGCTAAAAGGATTCTAAAGGAAGCAATGATGGACGACTGGAATTCAAGCTCAATACCAATGGAGTTGGTTTGAAGTTATCTAAGTCAGAAGATGAAGTAGAAGTCGATGCAACTCTGTATCGGAGGAGGATAGGATGTCTCAGGTATCTCATGCACACCAGACCTGATCTCGCCTTCTCCGTGGGACTCTTAAGTAGGTATATGCAGTCTCCAAGACAGTCACACGACAATGCCTTAAATCAGGTTCTAAGATACTTAAAAGGAACTGTCGGCAACAGTTTGATGTTCAAGAAAGGAGGGAAACAGAGGCTTGTTGGTTACAGTGACAGTAGTCACAACACTGATGAGGATGATGGGAAAAGCACCTCAGGACACATATTCTTCTATGGCGACACGCCTGTAACATGGTGTTCTCAAAAGCAGCAAACGGTGGCTTTATCATCCTGCGAAGCAGAATTCATGGCAGCTACGGAAGCCGCTAAACAAGCCATCTGGCTTCAAGATCTCTTAAGTGAAATCACAGGAAAGGAGGAAGGAAGAACGACAGTCTACGTTGACAACAAGTCAGCCATATCTTTGGCCAAGAACCCTGTGTTTCACCGAAGAAGTAAGCACATCTAGAAGAGGTTTCATTTCATCCGGGAGTGTGTTGAAAAGGAGCAGATTGAAGTGGAGTTTGTGCGAGGAGAAGACCAGTGTGCAGACATCCTAACAAAGGCGTTGGCGAAGCTAAAGTTCAACGACATGAAGAAGAAGATTGGAGTTCAAGATAGTTTCAGAAGCAACATGAAACTTAGAAGGGAGAATGTTGGATAAGCTTCAGTTGCTTAGCCGACAAGTTATTCTAAAGATAAGAATCAATAACTAATAGATTTAGGATAAAGCTAAGAAGTCCTAGATAAACATGTAATAGGAGAAAGTTAAGGGTTTTCTATTACCTATATATAGTGATCTAATGTAAGAGGATCCAATGTAAGAAAGCAAGTTAAGAAAGATTAATAAAACAAAGCAAAAGTTTTATTACGGTTTGTGTTCTTGGCAACTTTATAAACTGCCAGGCATATTTCTTATTTCATATATAAACATACATTAAATCTATAGATTATACATACATATAACTCTAAATTTTATACATATCTATGAAATGGCCATACAAACTGTATACTTAAAATAAGTTTGTAATAAATCTAGAAATTATGTTACGTATGGAATATTCACCTAATAAACTGTATATTCAAGCAGTGTTTTATTGAAAGTCCCTTTAAATAAATTTATAATTCTCAAAATAGCAATACATTTTTTTGAGAACATCAAGAATAATTTCAGGCGTAAAACACGCATCCTTCTATTTGCCTATATGGAAACGAACGAGTCTAAAGTTTCGCATATAACATGAGCATAGAATTTGGAATTTTTCTAAATTTAATTCGCTTAAATCGGAACATAATAATGTGAGTAGCTTAAATTAGATATTTTTATTTTATATATATATGTAAGAATACTTCTTCTTCTATTGTACAAATAGAAACACTTCATTTATTTCCTAAATTTTTAACCCACTATCAATCCATTTCTGTTATCTACGATGAGGAAATCTCTTCTACTCTTATTCACCTTATTAATTGCCTTCATCATTCTTTCACTAGGTTTGTCTTACTATATTGCATACAGTAATTTTATAATAAAATGATTATAATAATTAGATCTTTTAAATTTTATTTTCAATATATTGTAGACCCATGTATTATTTTTGTTTACTATATAAAATATAGTATTAAATTATCTTTCAATGTAATTTCATAAATACCTAGCAGGCTAAAAAATATTAAAAAAACCGAGCCAAACATTTTTGTGTTAAACTTAAAAGGATCAACCCGTAAATATTTTAAGAGTTTATTTCCTATTTTTATTTTAAAAATTTATAGTATTTATATATACATGATGAAGAAATACTGTGATAAAAAATTCTAGATATTCTCATTGTTATCATCTATTTCTTTACATTTTTCATGCACATAAAATATCTTAACCAGCATTTTTCATAATTGGATTTATTATATTTCTAATGTAAATTCATGTTATATTTTGAATCATCACATTATATATGTGTATATATATATATATATATATATATATATATATATATATTATAGTTAATATGTTATGATTTTCCTATATATACAACAGTTGTGTTTAAAACTGCAATTTTTTATTAATATGCACACGATTCTTCAAAATATTTCTTCAAAAAATGAAAAATAATATTTCGTTCAAATAATATTTTTTATTTACTAATAAAATCTATGTGTCTTTTTATTTATAATGCTTAAAAAATGGTTTACTAAGAACTTTTTGATGATAAATAAGTTTTATAATTAATTCAATAAACATTATTATTATTTTCCTCCCTTATAATTGAAATTTTTTATCTAACAGGAATGACGACAAATGCGCAGAAAAAGGAAGAAAAACTATGTCCTTCTCCAATCAAGTTAGGCCGTTTTTGTCTTCCAGCACTATGTCGAAGTGAGTGTAAGAAGAAATTCCCAACTCCTCGTATTGGTTTGGGTAGTGGTTTTTGTGCAGATTTAGAGAAGGGAATTTGTAACTGTGCTGTTCCTTGTGGTTCACGCTAAATGTTGTGAATATAATACACAACCTAAATTCTATATTACCGTTTTAACTATAAATGTCTAAATATTTTTAGTGTCATTAAAATAAAGTATTATGATATTTGTATCGGATCTTTGGTTTATTTATAATAAATAACAATATGAATGTTAAATAATTGCAATCTTTATTAATAAAATTGGACTTTTTATAAATAAATGATCTATAGTGTCATCTCTACTTGATTTATTCTCTTTCCGTCAATTAGACCAATTAATAAATCAAAAAATAGTTGCTCAATAATATTTATAAATTATGTGTATTTTTAAAACAATTGAATGAATTTAGAATTAATAAATCAGAAAATGTCTAAAACAGTGAAACAAATGTTTATAGGTTGAGTTTTTAAGGTACACATTGTTGCTTTTAATGTGACATTAGCCTTCTGTATAATATATGTTTTAGCTCATGAGTGGATTTATGTGACTCATCTTAGGTAAAGTAAGAATAATATTTCATTCCGAATGTTGAGGTGAATAATATTTTTTATGTATTATTTAAAAAATTAATTAGTTAGCAAACTCAAACATGATAAGTAAATTTACTTTCCATTTACCTTTATATATGTTTAGATTAGTGATTGTTATCAAGATAATTTATTTTTACTTTTATATACTTTAAAATTGTCTAAAATTTATAGTTTGGCGATTTCATACGAAGAAATATATAAAAATTACATGTGAGATATTTCAAGATTAATTTTTTAGATTTTCTTTCTATTTATATTTTTTGTTAGTACCCCTAAAAAAGCAAGCCTATAACGAATTATGTTTCTGTATTTAGTTTTTTTTTACGGTAAGATTTTTTTTATGATGTCTATCTTCCCAATAACATTAGGATGGACCTTTAAAATCAAAATATTTCTATTTTGAAATTTAAATAATAGAAAAAAATTATCTAATAGGAATGTTTTTCTAAGTGGCTAGACATAACATTTGTTTGTAAGTTTGGCCATAACATGTATGAATGTGTTTTGTGTATATTTTCTTAATAGCATTATTGTGGTTTCTTGAGTGATTTGAATGATATGTGAATACGATGTTAGAATGTATTCTTTACCATTTGTAAAAAAATACTATATATGCATGATATATCAAAGATCCTTAATATATAAATTATTATATATGTATATGTTGATGTTTAATTTTAAATTTTAGATATTTGTAAAAGTATAATTAATTATTTATTTTTTAAATTTTTATAGATTTATTGTTTATTACTTAGTTCAAAAAACATTATGGTAGCAAAATAAATAGACCCAACTTGATTTTGAACTTATTCACGTATATATTGAAATAATAATATTTTTTTTCTTTCTTCTTTATTTTGCCATTTTATAATCCTTGATGTTTTATTTTCTTCTTACTTCTTTGCATATTAATATTATCTATTAATTTTTATTCATTTTATTTATTAATTTGTTACTGATTGATAGATATTGGCATATAGCTAGTAAATTTCTGAATATTTTATGTTATTAAAAGATTAATAATTAGATCATAGACATTCTTCGTGGCCCTTTTGCCACTTCTTCTTTTTTTTTTTTGCCACTTCCTTGTATACCATAAACTTTTCTTTCCAGTATGTAATAATCCATGAATAACCAAATTACATAAAATAATTTGGGCCATTTTGCCACTTTGTTATATGCTTTTGCGGCCCAATTCACATCGGCGAAGACGAAGCAGTCATTCATCACTTAATCCTCTGTTAGCTCATGTGTTGTGCACTCTCTGCTCCACAGCTTCAGATGCATAGTTGATCCTCTTTGTTACGTGGAAGTTTTGGTTCATGTCCTTGATGTTTTTGTTCATCATGCTTATATCAGATGTGTTTTAATTGCTCACAACAACATACTTTATGTTAGAGAAACAACTCTTGAGGAATTAGAAATTGTCTTGCTCCTTGAAGGCTTGAAGCTCATGTTAATAGTGTTTCAGCTGGGTCACTTCTACACAGAGCTTGTAGAGATAGTGTGGCCTTTCTTAGAACAAATAACTGTTTCTGGGACACATTTAAAAGCTTAGAAGTTAGATAACAAATGGACTTCAATAGTTGGTAGTATTCAATACAAATACAATTTGTATTGTCAGGGCTCGTATCTTTCGAAGGCTGTTTGCTTAAGTTGATCTTTACAGTCCTTGCAGCAACAAATTTTGTTCATCAAGGCTTTTTTTTTATTCTTTTTTCTTCAGTATGTTTGCGTTGTGTGTGATTCAATAAGGGAAGGTTCGTGATGTGTACGATCCTTCATTTGCTTTCCGTTTCCTTTCCTATATGTTTGTTTGTTTTTTCTTTTGAACACAATTTCTCTATGTTTATTATGTTTCCTTTTTAATGAATAAATGGCTTGTTTTATTTTCTGAGTCTATTATACTAAAACATGCACGTGAGTCCATGACGTATTGATAAATATACCCGTCATTTGAAAGAGCTGGTCAGAGTCTAGTTTATATTCAGATAAAAAAATCTTTCTTACAACTTGTGTGACTTTGTTTTGTGAAAGACAACTACTTGAAGAATTTAAATTCCTCCATGAAATCCATCTATCGATCGGGAAGCAAACCATATACTCATGGCTTGAGGAATGTAGCATTAATTCTTCCCCTTACTCAATCGATGCGGTTGCGTATGTGCTTATCCACATAAGCAATTAGGAGAGTCGGCTTGTTTTCTAGAAATGAATCACCAAATTAAGAACGCATGCAGGGCCATAGCTTTAAATTTTAGAGCGCTGCATCATTGATCATAAATAAGATCAATTTCATATATGAAAGCACATCAATCATAATCTGCAGTTTTAGTTTTAGATACAATTGGTCCAATCCGAACAAATCTGATTGGACAAAAAATGGATCGTGTGGACCCTACACCATACAAAATGAATCCCCATATACTAACATACTAGACTTATTCTTAGGTTCACCCCTAGAGTGAACCTAAAGGTTCACCCAACCAATAGGAATCACCCATTTCACAATTGATATCTTTTAAAAAAGGAAATAAATATTATCAAGTTATATTATATTTTTAAAATAAAAATGTTAAAATAAACAAAAATAGTAATATATGCAACAAAATTTTTTTTTAAATATTTTAATTCCGTCGTCAAAACACTAAACATTAAACTCTAAACTCTAAACTAAAAACATTAAACACTAAATCTTAAAAATACCAAATCCTTAATCCTAAAAAGAGTTTAGGGATTAAGATTAAGGTTTTAGTATTTTTAAGATTTATTGTTTTAGTGTTTTGTTTTTTTAGTTAAAATTTAGGATTATCCAAGTATTTATGATTTACCTAAGGGTTTAGGGTTTAGAGTTTAGGGTTTAGTATTTCGATGATGGCATTAAAATATCTAATTTTTTTGCATATATTAGAGTTTAGGGTTTAGAGTTTAAGATTATACAAGAGTTTAGCGTATACCCAAGGGTTTAGCGTATACTTAACGGTTTAGGGTTTATGATTTAGGGTTTAGGGTTTATGATTTAGGGTTAAGAGTTTATTTTTTTCGATGATGTTAAAAATATATTTTTAAATCATTTTTTAACTACTATTATTTTTATTTGTTTTCATTTTATTTATTTTAAAAACATAATATAACTTGACAATATTTTGTTTCCATTTTAAAAAGATATCAATTGTGAAATGAGTGATTCCTATTGGTTGGGTGAACCTCTAGATTCACTCTAGGGGTGAACCCAAGAATAACTCAGCATACTACTAGTACATACTGTTCGGGATCATGGTTCAAATATGACTCTGCTTAAACGCCATGAATTTGATCATAACCGTTTGATATTGTTTGTTTTGTGTCTGTGATTCAATAAGGGAAGGGTCATGGACTCATGACACCATATGATCCTTCATCAGCTTTCTGTTATTTTCCTTTTCTAGATGTTTACTATATGTCTTTTCTTTAAACCAAATTAGAGATTTGCTCGCACACCAATGCAGATGTTAATTTTTATCTTTTTATAAATTGATATTTTGTTTTCCATGATTAGTGTTATATATTTTAATACTTGTACTAGATTTTAATTCGTACATCCGTGCATATATTTTCCATTTTATAAATGTATTTGATATTATTAAAAATATTTTAAATATATAATTTTGATTTTAGTATTATATATTTGTAGCTCGATAATATTATTGTTATATATTATTATTCGGCATTTTTAATATATAGTGATTTGTTTAATACTTTTTACTCTGTTATTAATATTTATTACTTACTAATATAGTTTTGAGTTAGATATAATAAAATAAAAATATGAAATAATCAAATAGATAAAATTTTTAAAATATATTTTTATTTAATTTATACAATTTGCTATGATGCACTTTTAAAATTTATTTATTTATATTACAGAAAAGAAATATGTTTAAGATAGTTTATATTTACATGTTGTGTTTAAAAAATATAATTTAACATATATTATTTTAGTATTTAACGAGACTTATAAGTAAAAAAATATTTTGTTTAAATAATATAGACCTATTATTTTAGTAAATTTTATACATAGTAGCATCTATCATATTATTTTAGTATATTTTACTGATATAGAATATTTTTAATCATATTAAGTTTTATTTTTATTTTTAGTTAAGATTTCAAAATATTAGTTTGCTTTAATTTTTACACCATATATAGTTTGTTTTTTTCGTGGTGCATTTCAAAAAGTTATTTTTTATTATCTATGATTTTATCTTTTGTAAAATTTGAAATATTATCATTTTGAGTTTGAAAAGTTATTTTCTAAAGTTTATATTTTGTCAAAAATAGAAAAATACACTACTATTTTTGAGTTTGGAAGATTACATGATTTTGAATTTATTTTTGTTACTACATTAATAAACTATTTTATAAAAAAATATTTGAAATTTTGGTAATATTTTCTGGTTTTTTCTCTGATATCATTATAATTAAAAAATACATAATTAAAATTTGATTTGTCATTAATATTTTAAATGCATTATTAAAATTTCATAGTTTTCTAATAACATATTTTAAAGTAGTATATGGACTAAATGTTATTATATACTATTATATTTTTGTACTTAAACATTTTAAACAATATACTGTTGAGAGTTTCAAAATAAATAAATAGATGATATATAGTTGTAGATATAAAAGTTTAACCTATGTTATTAATTTTTGTATAAAATATTATATAGTTACAAATTTTAACTTATTTTAATGATGATTGATAATTTATTTAAATGAAACAATCTAAAAATAAATTTGTTAATTTACCTATTTAATATATTTTGTCATATTTAATTCATATAGAACTTCTTTTATATAATAAAAAAAATTAATTTAAAAAAAATAGTACTAATTTTGTTTTTTAAAATAAAATTTTACTTAACATTGTAACAATTTTATATTACTAATTAGGAAATTAATTAATATATTATTTTATAAAAATATTTAAATATTTAAGTATTATTTTGTTTGATTCTTTCTCAGCAGATTTTTTATAATTAAAAAAATAAAATCAAATTTATAGTTGTTTTCTTATCAATGTAAATAATCAAATATATCATATTAACTAATTCTTTTTGTGGTTTTACTAGGACTTATTAATAGTAGATAAAAATTAGGACCCTAAATTAATAGATTAGATGTTTTATACATGAGAATCAAATCTGAATCAAGTTGGATAATATGAATACTTTTTATTTAGTTTTTGTGTTAGGTTATTTTTAGGTTAAAATACCCGAACAGAAACAATTAACATGATTATTTTATATAATATCTAAATATATTTCAGATATATTAGTTTTTGGATATTTTTAGATTTCTATACATCAAAACCGAATTCATCTGGATTTGAGAGGATCTAACACGAAACCCACCAAAAATTTTGTACTATGCGAATGAAGCTTAATTTCAAAACCCAGAAATTGATACCCAAACGAAATAACTCGTACCTAAATGAGTACCCAAATGTCTGTATCTAATTGATTCTATAAACAAATAAAAAACTTGTTGTTAAACATTTTGAATTCTTATCACAAATAGAGTAATTTCATTTAAATATGTCCAATTATTATGATTAATATAATAATATGTAAAGAAATATTGTTAAAATATTATAGTAATAATAATTAATGAAATACTATTTGTTTGTTTTCTTGCACCATGTGCAGTAAAATAATTTAAAATATTTTTAACGAATAAATATAAATCATATTTAAAAATAAAAGATTTTATTAATATTGTAAATTTTCTTTTTCTTATCAATGTTTTAATATAAATTTGATTTAATTAAACATAAAATTAAGACAAAAATAATTTTGTTTGTTTTAATTTATATTTAAGAATATGCATGTATGTATTTAAAATTATAATCTTATATAGATTTTTTATCTATTTATTTTAATTACATATATTAAATAAATTTGTAAAGGTTGCATAATTATAAAAAATTAAAGTTTAAATAATATATATAAAATTTGTAGATATATAAGAAACTAATTGTTTTACGATTAAAATTTTATAATTTTGTAAAAAAGTTGTGTACATTTTTGAAAATTTTAATAATAAAATTTTATAATTTAAAAATATATAATTAAATGATATTTTCGAAATTTGTAATGTCATATTTGAATATATTTATTTTAGTGATGATTTATGAGTTATTGACATATTCTAAAAAGATCCAAAATGTAAATCGACATTAAATGTAATATATAAGATATTACCATATTTTAAAAAATTTACCAAAAATACAAATTAACATTAAATATAATTTTCCATGTCATATTAAGCTATAAGCCATGTCATCAATTTTACTAACCATGTCATATTATTGTAGAGAGGACATGTGACAAAATAACTTCTCAAATAATGTATAGGAGATTTAAAAAGAGTGAAAAAATTGATGTACAAGATATATTAAAACACTTCAAAATAACTAAATTATATTTTGCACTTATATAATAAATCACGTCAAATTATTCAGAAAGAAAAGTGGCAAGAATTAATTAAAAATGCAATGAAAATATGTAAAAACTCACTTTTTTTTTTGACACCCCACTTATATAATAAACTCACTTTAAAATAGATACCTATTGTTTTGTACTTCAACTTTAGTAGAATAGATATGATAATCTCCTGATTTCTTCAAAGAAATCTCAGGATAAAAAATAAATTAAGAACACATATAGCCTTAGCTTTTAATCAAATGAATGAAGATGGATGCATTGAAAACTTTGAAAGCACATATAGGGTGTGATTGGTAGTTGATGCATGTGTTATCCACAACCCTATTTATTTATAGAGCACTAAATTCAGAGCATTCAAACTTTAAGTTTTTTATTTAAAACACAACTCTTGAAATAACTTACAGCTTTAAATAAACAACTTACAGATGTACAAGTGTTCTGCAGCGACAAATATCCCAAACAATTTTTAGGACTTTCTAAAAATCTAAAGCAATGAAACCTAAAGCCAAAACAAAAAGTTTACAGATTTTTTTTACAGCAAAATTTTTTAAATTACAGCCATTACCAGTCAGACCCGTACTGTAGGTTTTGATATTCAACTGAATTTTAATCTTATTAAAATCATATGATCTGGTAGTTATACAAAGACAAAGCGGTGTAACATATTTCCTTGCTTTGTCGTATAAGAAAACAATATTTATTATGTATAAGGAAATATATAACTAGATATATGTTAATATCTCCATTTCTCCCTCAAGTTGAAGCATGAGAATCTTGAATACCTAATTTAGATACTAACTTTTGAAATGGAACTAGTACAAATGCTTTAGTCAATATATCTACTGCGAGTTTGTACGTATATGTTCTTCACTGAGTGACAATCATTCTCAGTAAGTTTTGTTCTTTCATGAAATATCAGGTTTGCAGCTGAATCACATCTTTACTATCACAGAAAAATTGAGCAGGAGTAAACTGTTCAAGACCCAGTTCTTTCAAAAGCTTACGAATCCATTTAGTCTCTTGCAAGTCAGTCGCCATATACCTGTAATCTGCTTCGGTATATGAATGTGATCCAATGCTTCTTAGTCTCCCATGCAATGGGTGATCCACCAAGCATAACCACGAATGCGCTGAGTGATCTTCAGGTAAGAGGAAAAAATAACAAATCAGCATCACAGTAGACAGAAAGTGTGAGATCAGGGTAGGACTGGAGCAAGACTCCTTAACCTTGTGTTCCATCCAGAAATTGCACAACACTGAGAGAAGCAAGCAAATGAGCTTCTTTTGGATGCTTCATATATAATTTGCGAAAAAATATGAACTGAGTAACACAACTCTGCCTGAGTATCCAGAAGGTAAATTAGCCTACCAACAAGCCGTCTATACTTGATCTGCAAATGTCGGTCCCTTTGCTTTAGTAAGTTGATGATTTTGTTCAAGAGGTGTGTGAGCTGGTGTACAATATAGATTGCATGCGTATTTATTCATTTACAAATACTATTTAAAATTTATATTATTTATAAGTTTTGATTATAATTTAAATATAAATACATCAATGCCAATTACTTATAGGGATGTCAAATGGGCTGTCCATTTCCAGTGGGCTTGTCCAAGTGGATAAAGTAGCCAACTGGACATTTTTTTTGAAGTCCAAATTGTTCCAAGTCCAAATTGTCCAAACCTAATTGCCCAATTCCAAATGGGCCATCCGCGAAAGCCCAAATACACAATCAGTGTTAAACATCTAAAAT
The DNA here is from genome assembly GCF_000801105.2 of Raphanus sativus. Taxonomy (NCBI): domain Eukaryota; kingdom Viridiplantae; phylum Streptophyta; class Magnoliopsida; order Brassicales; family Brassicaceae; genus Raphanus; species Raphanus sativus. The sequence continues at coordinate 5,385,217 of NC_079513.1, read as the reverse complement.
TTCATTTTTAACATATTTGATCATGTTTTGTGAGAAGTATCATACATAATGTAAAAGCTTAAACATAGATAAGTATTACACATAGTGACATAGATACAGTATTACACATAGATCATCCAAAAGCATAAAATAAGCAATTATCTAAGATAATGAAACTTCAGTCTTCTCTTTTCTTATTCATCTTCTTGGCTTCTTCTATTTCCTGTTTCATACAAACATACTAAGAAGGCCATTCAGTTTCTTCTAATGATACAACAAACATAATGAAATGCACATACCAAGCGAGCAAAATGAACCAGAAACTATAAGTGATCATAGCAGCCGCAAGTTATAAGTTAAATAAGTGATCATCCGTTTATAAACTTCAAGATACACAGACCAATAAACCAAGTTAAATAAGTGATCATCCGAGCAAAACAAAGATCAGAACAGTTCCTAAGATCAGAGTCTGGTTCAGACAAAAGAACATAATAAACAGAGACCAAACAAGCATACCTTTAGTTGAGTCGGATCCTCTTGTTTACACCTTCTTCTGCTTCCTTATCCAAGGCATCTTCATCTTCCTCATCCAAATCGACCCCACCTACAAAACAGAGAAGTTACTCAGTAGTTTCACATATCAAATTTCAATAAACAAGAGAAAGAAGTTACTCACGTATCACTTCAAAAACTCTAAGCCAGTTCCTAGTACAGATAAGTGCTTGAACATTTGATGGGAGAAGCCTGCTCCTGTACTTGCTGAGAACTTTACTTCCGGCACTAAAGGACGACTCAGACGACACTGTTTTTATAGGTATGCACAGGATATCGCAGGCCATTAGAGACAGCTCCTTAAAACGGTTTGCGTTGTCCCTCCAATACTCGATGACATTTAACTTCATATTTGCCACCATGTCAAGAACAGGTTCACTCAAATATATATCAAGAGCAGATTTCTCTGCTCCTGCTTGTTGAGAAAAGAATGCATAGAAGCCCTGGCCAAAAAAAATCAAGAGATTAAATACACTGTATATATTTCTATCGTTTCAAAAAAATCAAGAGATTAAATACACGACTTTGACAGGAAGTCAGTTTGTTTCAGTTTCAGTTTCAAAAGACTTACACCATAGCCAGCTGGTGGAGCATCTGCATCTGCTTCTTGTGAACAATGTGCACTAGTACTATTCTTCTTGTAAACTCCATACAGCTTCACCAACTTTTTGCGTATGTAATCAATTTTGCACTTACAAGTTCCTGGATCTAGAGAGTGGTAGCAGTACTCCAAGACCTTGAACTTCATCCTAGGATCTAACACTGCTGCAATTGCCAGAATGTCGCTATAATCTTCCCAGTACTTAACAAACTTTAACCTCATGGAAGCCACCATATCAGCGATCAATCCATCTTCATGGAACTCGTTTGCTGTCAACCAAGTTTGAATTTTCCATACTTCCATGAAGTACAGATTCGCTGTAGGGTAAGAAGAGCCGGAAATAAGGTTTGTCATCTGATCAAACGGCTGTAACAAACCAGAAATGAGTTTAGCTCTTAACCACTCCAAATCTGTAGGTAAGCTCTGGTAACTTGTCTCGATCTCTGCAAGATTCTTGAATGCTTCTTTGTAGTGAAAAGCCCTAGACAGCATGCGATATGTGGAGTTCCACCACGTAGAAACATCCAGAATTAAAGCCCCTTTCTTAGCGACCCCAACATACTCCACGCAGCCTTGAAACAATATAGTATAAAATAAACTTGTCGCACCGGCATTCTTGAGACCAAAGGGCATTACCTTGTAGAAATAGATGCCGCGGTCAGTGATGAAGGCCGTCTTCTCTCGATCATCCGGATGCATCATTATCTGGTTCAAACAGTTGGCGTCCACCGTGGGGCATGGAGAAGTATCTTCGAAGAAGATTGAACTCGTCACCGTTCGCTCTCTCGTGATTACTCGACACGGTTCGTTCTCTCGCGGTTACTCGGCACGGTTCGCTCTCTCGCGGTTACTCGTCACCGTTCGCTCTCTCGCAGTTATTCGACACCGTTTGCTCTCTCGCGATTTACTCGACACGGTTCGTTCTCTCGCGGTTCTCGGCACGGTTCACTCTCTCGCGGTTACTCGTCACCGTTCGCTCTCTCGCGGTTATTCGACACCGTTCGCTCTCTCGCGATTACTCGACACGGTTCATTCTCTCGTGGTTACTCGGCACGGTTCGCTCTCTCGCGGTTACTCGTCACCGTTCGCTCTCTCGCAGTTATTCGACACCGTTCGCTCTCTCGCGATTACTCGACACGGTTCGTTCTCTCGCGGTTACTCAGCACGTTTCGCTCCCTCGCGGTTATTCGACACCGTTCGCTCTCTCACGGCTACTCAGTACGGTTCGCTCTCTTGCGGTTACTCGGCACGGCTCGATCTCTCGCGGTTACTCGGCACGGCTCGATCTCTCGCAGTCACTCGGCTTGGTCTTTATCAGTTACTCGGCACCGCGGTTACACGACCACAAGGTTGAGAGTCTTGCGGTTACTCGGACGTGGAGAAGAAGATTCATCTCGCTTCCCTTTGCAACTCTTTGTCGATCACAATTTCAGGTGAGGGTATGTGCACAAGTGGAGGCTTTTGGTCGGCTCATGGCGCAGTTTCTCGCTGAGAGCTCATCACATTTCCAGGTAACAGAGGCAAAGTTCTGGTATGATTTTGTCTCTCTGATCCTCATTGAATATGGACTTTTGCCAAGCTACTTACGCTAAGGCACGAGTACAGCTTACCTTTTTTAGAAATGGGTGTACAAACTTGCTTTTTACTAGGCACGAGTTAGTCGTAAACTCGTCTTTTACTAGGTACGAGTTGAATAAACTTGTCTTCTGCTAGACATAAGTTTCATTCAACTCACCTTTTTCTAGACACGAGTTACCGACAACTTTCCTTTCATCGAGCACGAGTTTAGTAAACTCTTTCTTTACTAGGCATGGCTTACTCGCCGAGCTATAGTTCTTAGGCATGGGTTTGATAAACTCGCCTTTTACAAGGCACTAGTTATACGCCGAAGCACGGTAAACTTGCCTTCCACTAGGCACGAGTTACTCGCCGAGCTACGACTCCTAAGCACGAGTTTATTTAAACTTGTCTTCTACTAGGCACAAGTTCAAAGTAAACTCGCTTGGATCGTTAAATGTAAAAGCGCTGAGTCCATTGTCTTATAAACCTCTTCGTAAAATTTGTAGAGATCAACTTCATCTCTCTCAACGAACTGGGGGGGCTAACTGTTGGACATGGGTTTTATCCCCAACAAAGCTTATAAGATAATGAGCTCAGCCCATTTAAAAAGAGGTTATTAGGAAACCCTGGACCTTGTCCTTCTATAAATAAGGAGGCACCTCCTCCTTAGAAAAGATCTTCTCATTGATCTCTTGCCTTTCTTCTCACTTTTTAGAGAGAAACACCACATCACATGCTTTCTTCTAAGCATTTGTGACCTTTCGTTGTAGAACTACGATTGGCTTGATCCCCTTTTGGGGTACGTAGGCATCCCTTCACCGGGTCCAGCTATAACATATTACACCTCTTTTACTCTTCAACCATCTAGTTCAAGCTCAGCATGAAGACTTCTCCTAATCCCACCATCAAAATCAGTCTACCCCTTGTACAGCATCGATTTCGGTTCAAACAGCGGCGGCGGTTACGCCCATCAGAATCACCAACAACAGTTTCAGCAAGCCACGTCACAGCAGCAGCAGCAGCCGCATCGATACCAACAGCAACAACAGTGGCTTCGAAGACCACCACCCCAGATCTCTCCCGGTACCAGTAATGGTGATGCTGTTGTGGAAGTCGAGAAAACTGTTCTGTCCGAAGCCATCGACACAAAGTTAGTAGTTTTGTCTTGTTGCTTATCCAAATTTGGAATTGCTTTCGATTTATCTCGTTCCTAGAGTGTGAATTATACTGTTTAATGTTGTTTTCTTTTTAGTGCGTGTGGTAACGTTTATCAAGCTCACTCACGTGGCTGGCCTGCACCAAACATAAACAAACTCACTCACGTGGATTTTGATGGTTTTTATAACCATCAAAATCCCTAAGAGATATAATCCTTCCTCATAGCCGCCATATTGAAGAGTTCCTTGAGTAACTCTAATTTGTTTGTTGTTCTCTTCAATTTGTTTGTTGTTTTGTTTCGATTCCTTATCTATTTTTCCATCGTCTGACTGTTCGCGCACAGTCAGATGATGGAAAAATAGAAAAAGCATTACGAGTTAGCTACGATGGATTAGAGAGGAAAGAACATCAAGCTTTATTTCGTCACATTGCATGTTTCTTTAAAGGTGATGAAATCAAGAACATTAAGTTGGTCCTTGCAGATAGTGAGAATGTTGATATAGGTCTAGAAACTCTAGTTGACAAGTCCCTCATACGTATAATAACATCACTAAATAAAAATATTGTTGAGATGCACTACCTAGTTGAAGAAATGGGAAACGAAATTGTTCGCGCACAGTCAGACGAGTCTGTGTACTTGCAAGAATAACCACAGACTTTTCAGTCCAATTATTCACACAACTTATTAAAAGTAGTCAGGGTTGTGATTTTATTACACACAACAATACATGTGTTTGTAGATAGCCTGAACTTGACGTATCAGCTAGTGTTACTATAAACTACAGACCTTTGTAGATTGAGACTCTAAGCTTAGTCTGATTGGTAAAATTATGAATTGTACTTTCTTCAAGTACACACTTGCATGAGTACTTTTACCTAAACTCCATCAATTTGCACTTACAATGTTAATGAGGAGAAATTGACTACAACAAAGTTTATCGTAAATAATTGATCTTTTAGTCTACGAATTTCTGAATATTAATTACTTATATTTTACATTGCAGAATCCTTATTAAAATGCATTGTACTTCTTATCAAAGTTAAAGTAGAACTTACAATGACAATACAGTGTATTTATTTTGGTTAAAATAATATTTAGATCATGGGTCGGATTAGTTGAGTTATAACCCATAAATATTGTTGTAAGAATTTAGTTTGTAATTTTTTTTTTTTTGTAATTTTTATCGATATAGTTTAAGTTTTTTAGCTGTAGAAAAAACATTATTACTTTTAAACAGTTGGTTGAAATAAAATAGCAAAACAATGAACACCAAAAATAGGACTGCTGATTTAACAGGAAAGAAAATAGTAAAACAATGAACACAAAAAATAGGATTGTTGATTTAACGGGGAGAGGAATCTATTAAATTACTTAAAAACTAATTCGAAACAAAAGTTATAAGAAATTATAAGTGAATTGAAACATTTCTACAATCCAACCAATCTAACTAAAATATAATTAATTTTCTGTTAAAAGTTTTATTCTGTATATCAAAAGTTATATTCTGTTAAACATTGCTCATCACCCTGTATATATATTTTAATAACAAAAATATTAAAGTTAGTTTTGTAGGACAAAACAAAAAGAATAATCTTAAATAATTTTAAAACTGTCTAGCAACTTATATTTTAATAATAACTTCTAATATATGTATGCTAAAATATACATACAAAATATATAATTAAGTTTAAAAATTAATCAAAAAACCCAAGCGTAGCCCGGGCTCAACCCTAGTAGTAAGTAAAATATTTAGGAAGGACTT
>NC_079513.1:5315277-5379504 GCF_000801105.2 Raphanus sativus | reverse complement strand
GTAATAGGTTATATGACAAATTTTCCTTTTCTAAAAACTAAAAAATGTAAAAGAGTATTTAATTTTTTTATTTAATTTATTAATTGTAATTAAATAGGAGATTTATAAAATAATTTTTTTTTCCTTTTTTAAAATCCAAGCAAAATAAAAATTTAAAACTTATTTAATAAAGCATTAAGTTAGTACATAAAAACATGTATAATATTGTTTTTGACTCGATTGGTGTATTTGACTTTGATTTCTTTTTACCTTTCATTCAATTTCTTATTTTGGGTTGTGTTGAGTTTAAACGTTTAGGTATACAAATATTCTATAATCCTAATTGCAAAATTTACAACATTGATCTATGAACAATGATTATAAAATACAGATATTAACTTGAATTTATGTGTGAAAAAGGGGTTTTAATTATAAAATAAATATCACACAACATATGCAAAAAAATCATAAAACTATAATAAAATGATTTTTATTATGTTTTTATTAAACTAAAACATCAAACAAAACATCAAACAAAACCCGTTGCGTTGCAACGGGCTCATATCTAGTCTTGAATAAAAAAGGTTTTCGTTGTGATTTGTGTTTCTTACGTATGGTTTTGTTATTTGATTTGTGTAGAATTAGTAGTGAAAATATTGATGTAACTGTTTGTTTGGGACAAATATTTGATATGCATGTTCTTACTAACAATGGTTAACTTCACATAAGATTGCAATGGGTGATAAAGAGAAAAATCAGTATAGTCTATGGAATTCGGAAGAAACCAAAGTTTTGATACAACTACTTGTGGAGGGAATTCAACGGGGATGGCGGGACAGTAATGGTATAATGAACAAAGCAACAGTGGAACATAAAATTCTACCGGTTCTAAACAAAAGAGTTGGATGCCAAAAAACCCACAAGCATTACTTAAGTAGAATGAGGTTTTTGAAGACTCAATATCAGTGCTATGTGGATCTTTTAAACAATAGTTCAGGCTTTGGATGGGATCCTATCATGAAAAGATTTGTGGCTTCCAATGAAGTATGGAATGACTATTTGAAGGTATGTGTCTAATTATAAGATTTATTATAAACCTAGCTTTCATTTAAAAAAAAATATGTTCAATGATTAAAGTTGCTTGTTAGATATAATTAATAAAACTAGGGTCTGGCCCGGGCTACGCCCGGATTTTTTTATTTAAATTTTAGGTTATATTATATATTTTGTATGTTTATATAAGTACTTAGGTAACTATAAAATTATTTTCAATTATTTAATTTTCTGTATATGAGTTTCAAAAATTTTAGTATTCAAATTTTTGATATTTTTGTTATTGGAAATTATATATAAGGTGAGAACCAAAATGAAAAATTGATTAAATTTTATTTATGTGTGACTGAAGGAATGTTTCATTTCATTTAATTTTCTATAAACTATTTACCAATGTCGACAAAAAAAAAAAAAAATAAATAAACTATTTACCAATTATTCTTGTAGTAATTTAATTGACTCTCTCTTTAAGCCCATAGTCCTTTGAAAAAATATTTTTTTTTTAAAACAACGTTTTAAAATTTGTAATATTTTTATACATTCTTACAACCCAACTAATCAGGCTCATGATCTGAATATTTGTTTATCTCTAACTTATATAAGTTTTGATGTAAGACTTTATTAAATGTACAACCAATTATAATTTTATTATAATTTTAGAACCATTTAATTCACAATTTTTACATGTGCCTTTTCAAAAAAATTGTTCCACTTCGTCCTAACTCTAGTAGCGTTAGCGACGTGAGGATCAAGTAACATACCAAGAAGTAAAGAGCGAAAGAGTTGAGACCAAGTAATTAGGTAAAGCGATAGATAAGTCTTTTGCAAATAATTGGATCTCATAATCAAGCTCATAGTTATTCAAGACTACTGCCATGTTTTTTTGAACCTGCAACATAACTTGCCAAAAAAAAGAAAAAATTAAGACAATACCAAAAGATTATAAGATCTTAAGCTACCTCACAATGGTTACTTAACCTCCCAACAAAAACGTCAAGAAACTATGCTCGAAACCATGAGAAGTCATCATCAAATGCACAATAGGAATCAAATCTCTGAGACTGTTACTGTCACTCTGAAACTGAGTAGACAAATCTCTTTCTTCATTTTCATGTAAACCATGGGGTTGAAGTACTTCTACTGAGGCCTCAAACCCATTGTTGTGAGATGGGTTCATTTCTATAAGATCTTCTTCCTGATTATTCACAAACACTGCAGAAGGATTATAGAAGTTTTAACCTGACCCAAACTGCAACTCCTGGTTATGGTTTGGTCCGTAAACCGTTCCTCTACAGGCATCATAGCTTGTCCACTAACAGGGAGAAGATGAGTACAGTTGCTATCAAACTCTGGAACCACCAATACCAGACCGTTCTCCTCTGGTCCTAAGGCTATGTTTGGTTCCAAAACACCTTCTTCACGGTGATGAGTACCGTTGATGTTATGTCCTAGCAGAGGCATCAACATGATTCATGTCAGGTATAACATTTCTCTGTTCAGCTTCTGATATGCTTCTTGGTCTTTTCCTTCTCCTGTGTTTCTCTGCTTTATCTTGATCTCTTACTGGCTGCGAGGTGGCTGTTAATGAACCTGAAGCCTCCTCTGTCCCATCAACATCATTGTCACTGTTCACCACAGTTTTGTTGGTCAGAGATCTTCTTGGGCGCTTCGCTTGGGAACCGGTTTTGTTGGTACGTTCTTTGATTCTTTTGAGGCGTACACGATCCTTCCACATCCGTCTCTCGAGGTCTACTGCGTCAATGTATTTATCGCTCACGTCAACCTCGGCTACGTTGTCGCTAGCTAAGTCATCTGGCACATTCTCCATCCTATCACAATATATAAACAACAAAGCTTGACTTTAAGCAACATAAACAAAAAAAAAAGACCAACGCATATATTCATTGGTCCAGTAGTTTCGAATGAGAATGAACATAAAACTAACACTTTGATTCAACCCACAAAACAAAATCATCCCTGACTATTGAAATTGAAAACCTTTTTTGGGAGTCGTCATCAGTTCGATACAGTTCGCCGAGGAAAATAGGTCAGAACAAATAAGAGTTAATTTTATAAAAAAAAAAACAAAAATCAGAAAAAAAAACAGAACAACATGATGTTAACCGGACACACGAACATGACTCGTGAACAGGACGACGGTAAATAATATCTCAGAACAATCGATATATAGATTAAAACAGAAAAGATCACTCAATATCCACCATGAGAAAATCCACCAGCATAAGCTCCCCACCCGAGCAGCCTGGCCTCGACAACCGATGAAAACCGGCCGGATTTCAAGTCGAGAAAAACAATTTCGGGTTAGCAGCCATCAAGAGAGATGTGTAGGAAGAGATGAGTATGAGAAAGATGAGTAGCATAGAGATTATGGAGATGGCGATCCGCAGAAGAGAGTTACTAACCTATTTATATCGAAATCGTCGACGGAAAAACGCAACTGAAATAAAAATTAATGGGATTAAAGACAGAGTAATCACAACGCCGTCCGTTACATGAACTGAATCGTCACCGCCTTCGTCAATCGAAGAGAAACGGAAAACACAATCGCGTTCATTAGCTCAGATTAAAAGCCGAGAGTCTGATTTCGGTTGAAGCCCATCAGATTAAAGAGTGCGAGCAGATGTGGACGAATGCTGTTCTCTGATTGGACTGAATTAAATAGATGACGTGGACTTGCTCTCCATTGATCTTATTAGCCTTTTAGTATAGTATATATATTGATATTTATGCACATGATTTGGCTTACGTGAACAAGGATCACTTATTGATATATGTACAAAAGTTCATAAAATTATTTCTTTTGTATTTTAAGTTGTACTTTTTTTTTGTAGGGACATCCAAATCACAAATTCTTAAGATATGATTCCAGTGAACAGTTTGATGATTTGAAAATCATATTTGATTGTGCAACTGCTAATGGTAGTTCTTCAATTGGATTGGGTGATACTACGGACGCTCGCACCTTTACAATTGGTGACAGTCAAGGGCAAGAAAACTTGAACTTTGAGAACATCAATGATGATGCATATGCTCAGCAACCATCTCCAGAATGTGTTGTCAAAAGGCGTGCAGAAAAACTTGTCTCGAGAAAACGATCTCGAACGGAAGCATCTAGCAGTTCAGTTGAGATAAACACTGATCAAAGTGATGCTATGGTAGTGATAACCAGCAAGATCCTTACTTTCATAACACAGAGAGAAGAAAGGCAACAAAAAGAAGTTGAGAAAAGAGAAGCTCAAAAGAAGAAAAACAGTGTTTGGGATACTATGAAAGAGGTTCTTAATTTGGATCAGAATATCAAATTTAAAGCAGTGACTCTTATCTATTCCTTAGGGATGAAAGATGTCTTCACTGATATGTCCATAGAAGAACGTCATGGTTGGATCCAAAGCAATATCAACTCCGCTTGAATCTTTGTTTTGTTTTATCTGTTTTAGACTATTTTCTTTCTTTACAATAATTCTGGAATGTTTTCGTGATTTATAGACATCAAATTGGATTTTTTTTTCATAGTTATGATGGCTTTTTTTTTAATATATTTTGTTGCTTCGAGCAAAATGTCATGCTGCTATTTTATTGTTATTAGTGTTCGGTAGAAAAATGATCCATGTGACTTTGTTTCTACTGTTTTGGTCTTTACATGGTTTATAGTTTTTAAATATTTGTCGTGTGTTCCAATTATTAATATTAGATAGTATTTCTTTTGTAGGTGCTTTATCATGGAGAGTCCATTTGAAGAAGATGCTGAGATAAAAGCAAACCAAATGGAAGAAGATGAGTCAGATTTAGACATTATGCTGGTGATGTTATTTAATATGGCAACAACTTATGTGAGGAATGACGATCGCATACAACGCCCTATTCATCGGCCAATCACTGACATTGGTTATGATTATATTCAAAATGCTTTGAAAGAAGATCCTGAGCACTTTCGGTCACTATATCGCATGTATCCAAGCTCATTTGAAAAGTTTTATGATCTTATTATAATGAAGACAGGTCTAAGAGATACCCGGAATATATGCGTTGAAGAAATGGTGGCCACATTTTTACTTGTTGTTGGTCAAGGTTCGAGATATGGGTACACAAGAGACACATTTAAGAGATCAAAGTTCACTATAAGTGAAAATTTTCACAAGGTCTTACGAGCACTAAATACCTTAGCACCTTATTTGATGGCAAAACCTGGAGTTACAACGGCTGCAAAGATAAGTGAGAGCACAAGGTTTTATCCCTATTTCAAGGTACACATAAAATAAACTAAGTTATGATAAGTTATTTTGTTTAATTGTTTATTTAAAATCTCTATTTTAATATTTATAGGACTGTATTGGAACTATGGATGGTACACATATTTTTGCAATGATACCAACTTCTGATGTTCCGAGCTATCGTAATCGCAAAGGATTTGTATCACAAAATGTCCTTGCTGCTTGCAACTTTGATATGGAATTCATGTATGTTCTTAGTGGATGGGAAGGATCAGCTCATGACTCAAAAATTTTAAGTAATGCTTTGACAAGGCACAGTAGCAGACTAATCGTTCCAGAAGGTATGTACTTAAGTTGTAGTAAGCAAATTATATATGTTCATTACTGTTTATTCATTACCCAAATGAATTTCAGGGAAATTTTATCTGGTACACTGTGGATTTGTAAATCGTCAAAAGTTTTTAGCTCCATTCAGACGTACTCGATATCATTTACAAGACTTTAGAGGTGAAGGCCGTGATCCTAAAAACCAAAATGAGCTGCTTAATTTGCGGCATGCATCTTTGAGAAACGTGATCGAGCGAATTTTTGGTATTTTCAAATCTCGTTTTCTGATTTTCAAGTCAGCGTCGCCTTTTTCGTTTACAACACAAGCAGAATTGGTTTTAGCTTGTGCTGGATTATATAACTTTCTACGGAAGCATTGTCGGTCTGATGCCTTTCCAGAGGAAATGATCACTCCAAACAATGACCAAACAAACTTTGAAGAAGCTGTACATGTAGGTGCTCTTGAATCTCAACAAAGAGAATATGCTAACAACTGGAGAGACACAATAGCTCTTAGTATGTGGAATGATGCCGTCGAAGCTGGGAGTCAGCGTTAATGGTAAAGTATACCAACAAAATGAATGCTTTCGTTTTCTGAATAATTTGCAACTCACTTTCGTGTGTTATGGTGTTATCTTTTTGGATTTGTCGTTTTGGTGTATTATCGTTTGACCATTGGCGAACCTACGTTGTTGTATAGGGAGGAGGCAAATGCCCCACAAAAATATAGAAATAAATCAATTTGCATATAAAACAACAAGCTTTCCTTAGCATTGTTGGCTTAAATCCTTTGCTTGCCCCCTCTGGTCCACGGTTCAAACCCTCCCAAGTCCTCAACTTACTTTTTATTTTTTTTATGTCCCCACAAAATTATTTTCCTAGATTCGCCGCTGCGTTTGACATCAGAATCTCTTTTATATTGTTCGTCTTTTTGATGTGTTGTCGTTTGACATCAAAATCTGGGTTATAATAATCTATTTCACGTCATGGTGTTATATTGGTTTTGAAAAGTGAACCTGGAATATAATACCTCTCACGTATGATGCATATTTTATAAAGAAGTTTGTTTTTTTATCTCAACTTTGAGAATACAAGGGTTAACACTATATTTTGAAAATCATGATTTATGAGTTAAAATAAAAGGAAACAATCATTATTCCAATAACACCATAATTTAATAGAATTACAAAATCTTAAAATACACAACTTTTTGAATAACAAAAGATTTTAAATTGAGTTATAAAATTATCATACCAATAACAAAAGATTTGTAAGGAATTATAAAATCACCACACCAATAACAAAAGACTTTTTAGAAATTTAAGAATCCTACTACCAATAACAATAGAATCTTAAAATTCTTCAAATCATTATAAATCAATCTCCCACTAATGCAGAAAGTTAGCGTAACACCTCACTAATTAAAAACCTAGAGAGACCCTATTCGTCACTTTCGCTAGACTCCATTTCCAATGGCAATTGAAACAAAAACAAATCTCTTTGAGGTGTTGCAGACAGAGATTCTAGCGAGACTACCCTTGAAAACCATCTCCAGATTCAAATCAGTCAGCAAGAAATGGAAATCAACAATCGAATCTGCGTATTTCCGCCGTCTCTTTCTGTCTCTGAACCGAAACTCCTCCTGGTCGCTCATGTACGGACGAGACGAACTCATAGTTTTCCATGGACGCAAAACATGGGATGATCTTAATCCACAATCCCCAGCTCCACTCATCCCACACTCTTTCAGACGCTCTTATATCGGCGATTGCGACTACAGGGACTCTTCCGGTGGATTGGTTTTGAGATCACTGACGGATCTGATAAAGCTTACTGCTACGTGGGGAGTCCAGTTACACAGCAATGGATCAAAATCCCTCCACCTCCCTCTGATCCTAAAAGTGATTCTACTGTGTTTGGTTTAATGACTCGCTTGGACGAGGACGGTGTCGTTTTGAGCTTTAAAGTGGTTAGGATAGCTTCTTACCAAACCACAAATAATTATCTCTCGAGTGTTTTGAGGGTGTTACTTTATTCCTCCGAGACAGGGGTTTGGACTTCTAAAGTAATTCACAGTCCTCATCAGATCGGCAACATGTCTAATATCAACCTGAACGGTTCGATTTACTTTGGTTGTCTAAGTGTGCCTGGAATACTCTTAGCTCATGATTTCTATTCTGAATCCGATCAATTTCGGGTTGTGCATTTACCGGACTATCCGGATCACAACAAGGACTACAAACGGACCTTGACTACATCAGGAGGCTCTGTCGTGTATGTCAGAACATTAGCAAAAAAGGAAGAAACTGTTTTAAAGATCTGGAGGCTGAGCAATGATGACGCCGACACTTGGCATGTTTTGTGGGATATAGGGTTCCCGATTATTGGTAACTATGTACCCATGGCAATGCATCTGTTTGATGTCGCTACTGTCTATCTATGGAGTCAACAGGATCATCATTTGGTATCATGTAACTTGAGGAAACAAGACTACACAGTCCTGGGAGATGCATCCGATGATGGTCATCAATATTGTTTAATTGACCATTCTGTTTGTAAGGAGAGTGTGGATGAGTTATGGAGATCATCAGAAGAAGATTTAGACGAAGACTTGACCTTTAGAGTTTGTATCTGGTTATTCCAATACGTGATCCCACGGTGGATGGAATCAGTGCCTCGTCCTCCCCAAGCTGAGCTGATAGATACGACTTCACGGCTCTCTTACGCTGCCGCAACACATGAGAGAATGATGGAGGGTATAAGATATGAAGAGAACTTTTGGATGGAGATGGAGTGATATCAGTATGTTTTTTTTTAATTTGATGTCTTTTGGATTTAATATTTGCTTTATAATGGTTTGAACTATACTTTCTTTGATTTTTCTTTTCAGAACTCTGTATTAACACTTTCAATTAATCTTAATCCTACTAACTAGTTTATCTGTGAAGCTATACTACTGATATTATACAAAGTAAGAATTAATTAACTAATCTATATCCGAAAATATAAAGTTTGATATCAGCCACTAAATTCACCATTAGAGGCTGATTTGTGTAAGGATATCATGCTATTGATGTAATGATATCATACTATTTGAGACGAAATGATATACTACTCTTTAAAAATGTAATAATTTGTCATGTCTTCGAATTAGATAGTTATCGTCACTGTCATTTTGTATGATTGAGTATAATATGAAATTCATTTTTTCAGTGTTTAACAAATTTGATTATTTGGAATATTCGTTATTACCAATTGTATTGTATAAATCTAAATTCTATTATTTAGAGGAATGAGGGTGAATTTGAGGTCAACATTAGATTTGAGATTTGGATCTATAGTTTAGAGTTTATGGTTTATATTTAGGTTTAGGGTCTAATGATTAGAATTTAGGATTTAGTCATTTCCTTCTCAATCTTGGTCATTTAGCAAATGTAAATGGAGTGGACATGCCCTTCTATACTATTTATAGAAATTTTATACTATGTTGTGGACATTGAGAAAATTGACAGCATATTATAAAGATGTTGTTTGGGTTTGTACTTTAGTTATTTGGGTTTAGATTTTGTAGCTAAGGGTTTGTCTAGAGTTTTAGTATTTAAGTGGATGGGTAGAGTTTAATATTTTGTTCCATACTATGGCTGATAATTTTTTAAAAAATATAATAAAAACAGTTATAGCTTATACTTGGGTTTATAGTTTACTGATTAGGGTTTAGATTCAGTAATTTAGGGGGTTTGTTGTAGTATTTAGTGGTTGTAGGAAGATTTAAATATGTAGGTTAGAGGTCAGGTTGAGGTCCTATACTACTTCAACAGTATGTAACAGAACACGTGCAACCTTTCAAACCATGAGAATATGCGTTCATGATTGCTTCCAGAACGATTTAGTAATTTGGGTTTGTCTTGGGTTGTAGTATTTAAACTGGTTTATATGGTTTAATATTTATGGTCCATACTTTAGCTGATATTTTCTTTAAAACAAATCTTTCGAAAATATTTGTAAATTATATTTGGATTAATATTTTACTAATTAGGGTTTAGTTTTAGTAATTATGGGTTTGGGATACCATTTAGTTGATGTGGGAAGGTCTAACCTGTATAGGTTAAATGTCAGGTTGATGTCTTATATTATTTTAAAAATGGAAAAGCACAATGGCAAACTTTCAAACCACGAAAATGTAAACCATATGCAGTTATTATGCATATGACGGGGTTTTCTTATATTCTTTTAGATGTAAACAAATTGCTGTAAATATTAGCTACTATATATGGATCCGTACGTGCACGGATTTTGATTAACATTTTAATTTTGTGAAAAACATAATAATGATACAAATTTTAATGAAATTATATGATTTTTGCAGATATTGTGTGAAAATAATTTATGAAAAAAAATCGTTTTTCACATAAGTTTGGTTCGTATTTCTATTTTAATAATGATAACACATAAGCGAGTTATTTACATTTTCATATATAAGACTAAAAAAATCATATGAAAAAAATCAAATGGAATTCAACCTAAAGAAACACGAATAAGAATGAAAGCAAAAGAATTTGAAAGTTGAATCAAACCAATTGAGTCGATGACAACATCATACACATTATAAACTCTTAGTTTAATGTTTGTATTAATTTATATGTTATTTTTTGTTTAAACATATTCCATGGTAATTTTGTAATCTTTGTGTTGTCATTGTAGGGTCTCGAGATTTTTTTTGTGCACTTATTATCATTTATATAATTTGGTTCGCAAGATTTATTAATCTTTAAAATATCTCCAATCTAATTATATATATTTCTCTATACTTTATCATAAAATAAATAAATTCTATTATAGAAGTGAGATTCTCCGACTCTATTATACAGTTTTTATATGTTAAGAAAAATGTAATGAATGATATTTTCATCTATATATTTTAAATAAAATAGCATATCTCTATATTAACTCTAACAATAAAAGAATTGTATTACATTATCATATGTTGGAACAAATTCATTTTTATAATATAACTTTTTTTTTATTTTAGAAGAAAAAATAGAAATGAAATATAGGTGAATTATAACTATTCTTAGTTGTTTAACCAACATCATGGATTAACATTTTTGTCAAGTAATTAGATGTAACTTGGAGGTAGCTAAAATATTAATATTTTACGCAGTTTGATATTGATTTGTTTCTTGTAGCCATAAAATATATGTGTATGATAAAAATCATGTTTCTCAATTGTGTGAATAACTACTTATAAAAATAACTTGTACTACATGTTTAATATACCTGAAAAAGACACAATCATTAATAATTTTTTTAAAATTTCATCTCTATTATAAGATATTCAATATCAGATATTGTCTAGTTTTTTTCCTTTAAAAAAATGAATCTCACTTTAGATCTGTAATTATAGTAACATAATTTTCCAGAAAATAAATATGCATATAGCCCTAAATTATAATTTTTTGCATAGAACAAATTAATTACATATTTATACTTATAGAACTTTGCATCAAATAAGAGAAAATTCATTCCTCTTTGTTAATTTGTTTTCAAATTACTTGCTCCTCACTTTTCAGCAACAATAAATAATTTGTTTATAAACTTATTCATTTTAAATAATTTTCTGAACCACTATTTTGATGATATATTTCCATCATAACAACTTAGCTAAAAAAATGAATTATAAAAAACATAGTAAAAAAATGTGATAAGATGATGCGTAAAACTTGAATTTTTTACCAAACACATATAAAGAACATAAGTTTTTGCAAGTTATTTGGAAAACATCAAGATATTAAAAGGAAGTATCAATCACTCAGAGCTCATTCATATACCCCAGACGTTGAATAAAAGGGCGGACATTCTTGCACGGAGTGTCAAACAGCAATCATTATTTGTCGTTCATATGGATATCGAGCTACCAGTGTCATTTATAGAATCTTAGTTGAGTCTGTTTTTCGTTGATGTAAAAAACATATAAAGAATAGTTTATAATACAAAGAATAGTACTAACAAAAAAATTGAATTTATATTATTCGAATGAAAAGAGACACCTATTAATATTAAAATAATAAAAATAAATAAATAAAATTTAAAATTTTCTAAAAATTAATACTTGTTTCCTTTTATTTTTGTTCTTCTTGTCTTTGCGTTAATTGTCAGAAGTTTACTAAAAAGAAAAATAAAAATCCAAGTATTAAGTTAAACATATAATAAATGTGCCAAAAATAATATAAAGTATATTTAATTTATAATTTCTTTATGAATTTTTAAACATTAAGAAGAATATTAAATTTCTCCTTTTTACTTTTATCTCAAATAAATAAGTTTCATCCATAATTAAATGCACATCTTTGAAAATATCTTCCAATCTTTGTTCATATGAGTTCATTTTGAACTGTCAACACTAGTTATTAGATAAATTTTATAATAACACAAATAATATGTACATATTATTATACTTTTAGTATATAAAGTTTACTTACTTCAGGATTTGCTCCAGTTAGTTCTGTATTATCTTAATCAAATATAACAAAATTGGAAAATCATTTCAATCATATATTATTACTTCAAATTTGAAACTAAAGAAACTGATTTAGCTTTAAAATTTAATAATATATTGATATATTTATTTCCTTGTAACTGTATATTAGTTCATAACTTAATAGATTAATATAAATATAGATAAACAGATATCAATAATATAAAAATTCTCTTTTTGTTAATGTTGGTTAATTATATTTATAAAAACTATAAGAAACAAGACATGAATGTAATTACAACTAACAATTCTACATAAATTATGAAGATATACGCTAATTACACTACTATGAGTTTTTTATAAGTTCTACACAGACAGTATTATTTGCACAATGCTGAAAATCTCCTATAAATTTCTTTTCTTCATCACCTCCTATGAAACTCGAAACCTATACCACATTGTGTAAAAACATTAATCTTAGTCACACATAGACGGACCAATGAGGCTTCCATAGAATATTAGTTAATTATAGGAAAATAAGAAGATTATTTTTACAACTCTCTTTTGTTTAGAATTATAAAAAATCAAAATATTTAGATTTATTATTAAACAGCTTGTTGTATTATTAGGATTTTATCATTCGTTTTAAATATTATTAAATTACTATTTTCTTTTATAATTCTCTTTGTTCGTGATTTACAAAAATGAAAATTGAAATTTCTTGAAAATAAAAATTATTTTCATAAGCTTTTACAATTTTAATTTTAGATTTAAAAAGGAAAATTACCAATAATTTACTATTTGTATGGAAAATATTTTTATTTACAATAATTTTTTCTCCAAAAAGGAAAACTACTGTTCAATATTATTAATAGGAAACATTATATTTATCACAAAAGGGAAAAATTATATTTCTTGAAAAGAAAATTATTTTCATATAGCTTTTACAATTTTTCATTTTGGATTTTAAAAAGGAATGATTAATTTACTATTTGTATGGAAATTTTTTTATTTACAATATTTTTTCTCAAAAAAGGAAATTTACTATTAAATAATTATTTATATGAAAATTTTTATTTAACACATGCCATGTTAATTACTAACTTTGAAAAACCAAAAAGGAAAATTACTATTAATTTACTATTTCTATGGAAATTGTTTTATTTACAATAATTTTTCTCAAAAAAGGATAATTACTATTTAATAATTATTTATGTGGAATTTTATATTTTAACACATGCCATAATCTTAAATATAAAACTGTCATGTGTCAAAATCATGTTAATTAATAAACTTTGAAAAACCAAGCTTTATATAATTAGATACCTCACTTTTTATCTACACTAGGTTTCAACTCGCGCTACGCGCGAGTTTGTTTTAATAATCTTAAATTTTTTATTTAAATATGTTTAAAATAAAATATAAACATTTTATTTGTATATTTAATTTTTTACACAATTATATTCTTTACATAGCTAATATTTTATATTTTTTGTTTGTATATGTAAATATATAACTCTATCGACAATAGTATATATATTTTTTATTAATCACAATTTGAAATAATTATATAGACTGTTTTGATGAATCTTAATTAGTTACTACTGCATTTTTATAAATATTTTTACTATAAGTTTTTTTTCATTTTAAATATCATAAAGATTACTTCATATGCATAGTTATAACTTTGGTTTGCAATTACAAAATCTATAAAAAAATAAGTATGACTATTATACGAAAAAGGATTCTCAGCTACATGAATTATGCATCACTACATTGCCAAAAACCAACGACATGAACTATATGATTACATGACTACATCTCAAAACTATCATGTTTTATGTTGCTAACACCATCAAAATCTATCTAATAGCTAAAAAGTTTTGTTTGATTTTAAACCCGACAATTTCTAATGAGGTTTTAACATATTATCACATGTACTCGGATATATAAAATCAATTTTGAATTATTGATTTTCGTATTTATTTTTCTTTCGATCTCTTGTATGTTTGTTATAGTCTATTTCTAAGAGTTTAGTTGATAAACTTCTTACCAAATCTTGCTAGATCGATTTCAAATCTGAAACATCTTTTACTATTGGAAGGATGTTTATGGTGTAAGCAACATAACACCTCAAGAATGTTGTCATGTGAATCATATACTTTGGCTCTCACTGGTAACCACAATAGGAATAAAAGGAATAGGAAAAAAGGAATAAGAAGGAATAAAATATAAGGAAAAGCCATTCCTCTCCTAATTT
Source organism: Raphanus sativus (assembly GCF_000801105.2). NCBI lineage: Eukaryota > Viridiplantae > Streptophyta > Magnoliopsida > Brassicales > Brassicaceae > Raphanus > Raphanus sativus. The sequence continues at coordinate 5,365,178 of NC_079513.1, read as the reverse complement.
GATAAGGAATAATTGTAGTATTTTATTCCTTAAATCTTAGGGAATGTTAAGGAATCATAGGTAACAAATATTCCTTGTAAATGGTGTAAATTGTAAAGAATGTTAAGGAATTAGCTATTCTCATACATTTCCTTGGTCACCATTTGGAGTTATTTTGTCCTAGATACATTTTGTTTTCCTAGATGTGCATCCATGAAATCGCATATAGTTTATATAGCTCATAATCATTTTTCTATTATTATATACTTATCGTGTGCATAAATGAATATGTCTTTGAAATAATATAATTTTATTCGTTTAAATACATATTTGATAGTATAATATTTATAATTTTTTAGTCATATTTATTTTTATGAAATTGAAATAATATTAAATTGTTTTTGTTAGATATAAGAAAAGGAAATAAATAGAGATTTTTAACTACGGTTAAGTGTTTTAAATTAAAATAAGAATTTATAATAGTAGATATATTTTCTACTTGATTTGGTCATAATATAAATTATTGTCGAAAGTATGATGGTTTATTAGTTCACATATTTTTTTCTTATTGCTTGAAGTTTGTCAGAATTTCATTGTTTTCAATTTATTCATTAATTTCCCATAATACCAATTGATTAATGTATCATGACTATTTTTCATATCTTTCTCATCAGTTGTCGCAGAGATTATAGTCTAATGTTAATACTATTAAAAATATTAATAAAATTTTAAATAATTTATTTGGTTTAGAATTTTTGTGTTTAACATATTTTATTAAAATTGTTCTCAAAATATATTTTTAATAAAACTCATGTGAAATCATTTTAAAATTATATGTTACGTTGATCACATAATAAAGTTTCATAACACAGATCGTTTTCAATTTTATTTCTAAATTACATCAAAGAAGTATAAATAGTCACCATGTACGTGTTTTATTGTTAAATGAGTTATAATTTTTAGAATACCTAAATTTTCAGGTATGTTTTATTAAATCTTATTTGGTTAGTTTAATGAAGATTTAGATTAAAACTTTCTAAGAACATTTATTTTGAACATAATATATTAATTTTTCAAATTTTAATTGTTGATGAGTAAAGTAAATTTAAATTCATTTGATTGAAAAATGTAATTTAAAATCACATCAGTAAACAACATGTGTCTTACATGTGTCTTACACATGTGGATTACTTTCACCATCATTTATTTTTAATAAAAACTTTATACTTATTATTGTAAGTCAAAAAATGAATTGGCTACATTAAAAGGACCAAAATTAATAAATTTTGATGCTAATTTAACATATTTTGATATTCTAAATTATATGTGAAATATTGTTTTAAATAATATATAGCCTCTATCCTAAAACGTCTGTGTAATTTGGTTTTCTTGTTTTTTAGATTAATTATAAATATAACTAATTTATTAGACGTAATACTTTAGACTCATTATTTTTTCATCTTTGTTATATATATATATATATATATATTTATAAGAAATCATCATGTGGTTTATTTTATTGTTAATGACAGTATCTATATAAGATGATAGTGTTGATTACAATTTCAAAATTTAATGAGTAAATAGATTTGATAATTTCTTTTGATTGAAAAAATCAGTTTAAAATTCTTAAATAATATTTTTATACAATATGTGTTTCACACAAGTGAATTATTCTTACATGTGGTTCCTTTAAAATAAATGTTTTATAAGTCAAAATAATAAATTGGCTCCGTAGAAAGAAAGAAAAAAAATTGAAACCAGCCATTGTTTTAAAATTGTTTAAAAAACCATGTAAAACCTATTATAAATTTAGATAATTATTTATATTCTATACAACTACTTTAAAATCTATATTAAATTTATGTTCAATTTCTCCTAATTTTATTAGTCTTTAAATTTTGATATTATTATATTATTATATTATAATATATACAATATTTTATGCCTCAACATACTTAGAACAAAAGGGTTTATTAATTTCTTTGACGTTTTTTCACCAATAATAGCATGTATATTATGTTAACATAAACTCCCCTATATTTGTTTATATATTGATTTGCTTTTTATTTTTAAAATAAATATGTTATTCTGAAAATCTTGATATTTTTAAATTCTGTGTGTAAATTTTTAATATTATGTAATATCAACTTTTAAAATAAGTGTGTTTTAAATTCTTATAATTTAAATTCTTGAAGTTTATATTTTTTAAGATATTTTAGTTATTTTTATATTAAGTTTCCAAAATGTGTTATATATGTCAATTTAATTCTTTGTAATGAGTTTAAAAGTTTATCTTAATTTATACGAAATTTATTTTATTTTAAAAAATAGGTTTTTGGAAATTGTTGACATTTTATTTTATCTCATTTCATAAAAGATTCTATCAAATCCAATGTGGTCATCATCCTTCGAAAAAACTATTACTGAAATCAAAGTCAGTCGTCTTCCTAATCTCGCAGTCGGTGCAACATGGGTAGACCTAGGCAAGTCCTAGGTGGAGCAAGTGCCATAAGAGAAATTGTTTTTTCCATTAGTTGAATTGAAAATCAAAGATCTTAAAATGGCTTATAATCTTCAATGCCTCCATACACCTTTGGTTACACTTTGTTATTTTATCAAGTCTACCCATATTGTGAAATTTGCTAAATCCACCCCTTGGTGCAATGGATCCAGTCCAAGATCAACCGATCTTATAATTTCTCAAGAAGCGTCAAAATTCACCACTCATCTGTTCTCACATTCATTGCCTTTAATTGGCACACTGAGTCGAGGTTTAACTACTTATAGCCTTCTCTCTACAGCTTTCTCTTCAGCTCTTCAGCTTGTTTATTGTTAAGCTCAAATATAGTAATCAATATTGTGATTTATTATATTATCTCCGTGTAACAAAGCCATTATGTTTCACTTGTATTTGATGTTTCTTTTACCAAAATAGGAGCAAATCTCTTAGCCGCTTCAATTTTTGATCTATACACACATTATTTATTATAGTAACTAACTAATGGTATCGACCAACCCAATATAGACAACTTTTTGGAAATATTGATTTTTGATAACAGTAAATTAAAATGATGACTTGTCATATTTTGATCTGAGTTTAAAATCATATGTGTTTTCACTTCCTATAGCTTCGATTAAAAACTTTCGTATTCTATTTTAAAATGTTAATTTTCCAAAATAAAAACTATATATATTCAAAAACATATTGTTGGTTTATGTTATTTAAATGTAATTTAAAATTATAAGTGATTTAAAATTACTATACATTTAAATTTTACAAAGTTTTGTATTTTAAGAACATATTTTCAGTTTCTAAAAAATCATATATATTAATTGGTTTATATTGAATTTTTTATTAGTAACTGTATTTTGATGGATTTCTATTTTATTATAGAAAATTATATATTTGTAACTTTTTATTCAAAAATAATAAACTAAAATAATGATTTAGCATATTATAATTGGTGATTTTAAATCATATGTTCAATGGCTTATAGCCTCAACATATTATAAGAAGAAGTATTTTTTTTGTTAATATTACAATTCTAATTTTCATTTTCCATTTTACTATAATAATACCATTTAAAGCAAGTTGTCAAATGTTAATACTTATGTTATTAATTCAAGTTATATATATAGTATTAATTTCGTTTCATTTATATATTGGAGATATTAACATTTTTTAAAATAATAAAATAATATATTTTCTACTTTGACTACTTTAACATTAATTTCTATTTTATTTTGGTATAAAATGTATTTTAGATTTATTATATCTAAAAATAAGCAATTTTTTGTTACTATAACTATTTTGATTTTCCATTTTTCTATAAACAATATTAATTTCGTTTTTAATTTTTTTTTGGAAATATTAACATTTTTTAAAATAATAAATTTAAAATCTGATTTGTCATATTTCAATTGGAAATTTATTTTGCTTTACTTTAAGTTTTTTTTTTTGGAAATTTTAACATTTTAAAAAATGAATAAATCTTTTTTTGTCATCATGAATAAATCATAATGATCAAAATAAGTATTCGTAATGTAATAATTAATATATTCTTAACTATTTATTGTTAAATTTCGAAATTATTATATATATTAAGTTAATATATGTGTAATGTTTTTACTTTTGTTAGTTTGCCTTATTCGAAATCAAATAACACAGTTTTTGGGAAATATTGACATTTAAAAAAAAAAATTGATTTGTCGTATTTTGATTGGTCGTTTAAAATCCTACGTGGACGCTCTCAATGGCTTATAGCCTCAACTTTTATATAGTATAGACTAGATTTTTAACTCGCGCTACGCGCGAGTTTGTTTTAATAAAATGATTTTAATTTCATAATAATTTCAAAATAATATGTATATGGTTTATTTACATTTTCTGTGAAATTATATACAAAACTATACCTTTTAAATAATTAATATTTAGATATTTTGTCTTGTATATGTAAATGTATATGTGCGTTTGTAACAGTACTTATCTTAATCATAGCTAGAAAAAACAGATTGTTTAATGCATATTAATTAATACTATACTGGTATAAATAATTTATTATAAGTTTCTATCTATCATTTTTTTAATAACACCAATAATCCATATGCACAATGTCTAATTTTTCTTTGTATACTTATTGTGTGCATATTGATTTGAAATACTCTTATTTACTTATTTAAAAAGCATATCTAATATTATAATATTTAAATTTATGTTTTGATCATAATACAGTTTTGATGAGGTTTAAGTAATATTAAATATCTTTTGTTAGATATAAAAATGTGGAAATAAATATATAATTTTTAAGTAACGTTAAGCAATGTTTTATTTATTAAAATATATAAAATATTAGATATATCTCTACCTAATCTAGTTAGAGTATTATTGATTTCGGGGCTATGATGTGTATTAGCTCACATGTATTTTTTAATGTATGTAAGTATGTCAGAAATTCATTGTTTCTATATTATTGATTAATATTTCTTAGATAATATAATTTTCACTGATAAATGTAAATTATATATACTCCATATTTATTTATTTTCCTTGTCGATGAGATTATACTCTAATGTCAAGATTATTTGAAAATAATATTATTAATTTCAACTAATTCATTATGTGATCCTCTTTAGATTTTTATATTTTATTAATTCTTCAAATATTTTTCTTTGATAAATTCGTATGAACTTATTTTTATCTTAATTGTTAGTTTATCTTAATAGATATTTAAGTTTATTTTAATAGTTTTTCACAAGAAATTTCAGATTTCTAGACATAGTAAAATATGATTCTGATTTGGCATGTTTTTGATAGTTTTAAATTAAATCTATAATATTTTAATAATATATAGACCTTCTCATAAAAATACACAATTTTGTTTTTTCTTGTTAAATCTTTTATATTAAATTTTCAATAAGTTAATATAAACATAATCTAACTTTTAAAAATAATTTGAACATTTTTGTTTATATTTTTGTAGTTTTGTATTGATTTTAATATTACATACATGAATATTTGAATTTTTAAAAATTAATTTTTTAGTCAGTTAAAATTTTATGTGGAATATAAATCTTGTATTTTATATGTCAGGTTAATTATTTGATGAATAATTTTGTCTTTAACTTATTTTATTTTCATTTTATTTTCAGAGAAATAGTTTTCTGATATTTTTATATTTAAAATATCAAATTAAGATGTTGATTTGGTATATTTTAATGGTATTTGTAAAATTCTATATGAACACATCAAATAAAATATAGTCTCAATTTTGAAATCATATGGACTTTCAATTCATATTTTATTTTTATCTGAAATTCTTTTATTTGCCAAGATTAATATTTGTTAGTTAATTTATGGTTATCTTTCAAAGATTTAGTTTATATAATGTTGACATTCAATGATTTATAGAGTTAACTTATATATAGTATATACTATTTGTGGATATTTCAATAGCATATAACATAAACTTTTAAAATTGTATCAACTTATATATAATATATGTTATTTGTTATTTTTAGTATCATGTAACATAAACTTTAAAATTGCGTTTTTTTTTTTGAATTTACATATTTATAAATCTTCCAAGTTTTATTTAATAATTATCCTTATTGGTTATATTTATGTTAAAATAATATGTGAACATTCTCAATTATTTATAACATCAACTTATATATAATACATGTTATTTGTGAATATTGTCAATAGCATATAACCTAAAATTTGAAACCAGATGTTTTAAATATGTATAGTTATAATTGTTTTAAAGTCTTGCATTTTTTTATTTTTATGTTAAATTTCAAAAAAATATTATAAATATTAAGTTAATTTATATAATGTTTTACTTTTCTTAACCTACCTTATTTGATATTGGTTTCTATTTATTGTTTCAAGTCTTCCAATATTTATTTAAAAGTTATATTTGTTAGTTCTTTTTAATTATATTAACTTACAAATACCAGTTTAACATTAAATAGCTTATATAAAGCCAAACCTCTATAAATTAATAATCGGTAAATTAATAATCTCTATTAATTAATAAATTTCGTCGGTCCCAACTTGGACCGGTTCAAAATTTGACACAAATTGATATAATAATAAGATAATAACTTTTTAGAAATTCTATATTAATAACTATATGTATAAATATTTTATATAAGTAAGAATCTATTATTATATTGTTTGTTTTATATTCACAATGGAATTATATTTATATTTTCTTAACACTTAATATATTTTTGATGAGATTCAGTAATATTATATCTAAAACCACATTTAAGTTTTATGCATTAATATATATTAAATAAACCATATAATATAATAAAATTAATATAAATGTCAAATTTCAAAAAAAAAATTAATATCTATAAAGTAAAATCAAATATATTTTTTATCTTAGAATAAACATATCTTGAAGTAAAAATTCTAAATAAGGAAACTTTTGTAAATGAATATCTCTATAAATTAATAAATTTTCAAAATCCCAACATTATTAATTTATAGAGATTATACTATATAATGTTTTTAATTTTTTTAATTTTAACTTTTTATATTGATTTATATTTTATTTTGAAAAATGTTGACTTCTTAGTAATAATAAACGAAAAAGTTGTTTCAAAGTAACATTTTTAATTTTATGTTAAATTTTTGAAAATATTATCTATGTTAAATTAATTTTTAAATAATCTTTTAATTTTTTTAAATTATCTTATTTGATATTGATTTTTATTTTATTGTTTGAAAGTTTTCTAATATTTATTTAATAATTATCTTTGTTTGTTATTTTTATCTTAATTTTCAAAAATCAGTTTCACATTAAGTAACTTATATAAAATATTTTTAAGTTTATATTTTTATATTAATTTACGTTTTATTTTGAAATAAACAATATTTTGGTAATTTCGAAATTTCGAAATTAAATAGAAATAACAAATTGGAAAAATGATTTGGCATATTTTTGGTGATTAATAATAATATGTGGACATTTTCCATAATTTATGAAATCAACTTATATATATATACTTATTATTTTTGAATATTTTAATAGCATAAACCAAAAATTGAAATTACCTATTTTAATATTTTATAGTTATAATTGTTCGAAAGTCTTGCATTTTTTTTAGTTTTCAAAAATTTATTATTTATTCAGTTAACTTATATATATATATATATATATATATATATATATATATATATATATATATATGTTAACTTTCCTTATTTGATATTGATTTCTTTTTATTTTGAAATAAACCAAATTTTGGAATATTGACATTTTTTGAAAATATTAAAGTAAAATAATGATTTTTATATTATGATTAGTTGTTTTAAAATCCTATGTGTTTCAATAATCTTGAATATTTTCAATAGCATATATTTTTATCGTACATTTTAACAGACATTAAAATTACCTATCATGATGCTTGATTAATCTAGATAAAATGTATGATTAAAAATTGTCAATACACTGTTGAATTCATATTGTGTATGATAATATATATGATAAAAGTTACATATAATAATTATACATTTTAACTATTTTATTTGATAAATTTATGAACATCTCTATATCTTATATTTTAATTACTGATAAATATATATTGACCATTCTTATTATTGTTTTAAATTGCCGTTCATACTCTAGTCTATTATTGGAGTATAAATTTAATCTACAATTGATCCAACTTATTGACGTGCCTCTTTAGACATTTTATTATTAAAATATTTATTATAAATATTATTCTCAAAATAAATTTAGTGTATAGATACTAACTTTATTATTAGATTATTAAATTATACTAACTTTATTATCTAAATAAATTATTTATTATTAGATTTTTAACTCGCGGGTAGAATAATTAGTATCATTGTATACTAATGTTAAGATAATAAAATATAATTGGTTTATATACATTTTATATGAAAATTTATTCACATTACGCTTTATATTTTTCTTTTTTTAGACTTTTATACAATTATACTCCTTAAAAAACTAATGTGTAGATATCTTCTTTTTGTGTATGTAAATGTGTGTATGTATATTTATAAACATGTTTATATTTTTTATTAATCTTACTTTTTAAAAGAGAAATATATTGATTGTTTTATTCATATTAATTTATATTACATTATTATACATATTTTTATTATACTGTTTTATCTATTTTTTATTTGAATGACATATAATAATCCATATGCACAATACCTAACTTTACTTTGTATTTACCAAATTTTTACAATGAAAGTATAATTATTATATATTTTTTGCATATATGTATTTGAAATACTCATATTTAATTCTTTTTAAACGTATATCTGGTAGTATTATATTTAGAATTAGGTTTAATCATATAAAATATTTTGATTGAAGTTTAAATAATTGTAAATATTATTTTAGATATAAGAAATATGGAAATAAATATATACAACTTTGAACTAATATTTATTAAAATGACCATATATGAATCTAAAATATTAGATATAAACTTCTACTTGATCTAGTTACAACATTAATTAATGGTGGTATTATGATGTTTTATTAGTTCACATCATATTTCATAAACTTAGATGATATAGTTTCCAATTGACGAATGTATAATGAATATTTTTCATATTTTTTTCTGTGTGTCTCTGAGACTATACTCTAATTTCAATATTATTTGTAAATATTAGTATACTTTTCAACTAATTTGTTTTGTTAGCCACTTTTGATTTTTGTTTTTACGTTTTTGTATATTTCAGTAACATTTTTCTTTCAAAGATCTTTCATGTGAGATCATTTTTTAATTTTGTATGTTATGTTAATTTCTTTAATAAATTTCCATAAGCATATGTCCTATAACTACTATAGGTGTCAAAACACTTATGAAAAGTCACTATGTACGTATCCTAATTTTTAGTAACCATATTCAAAAAAACTTGTAGATTATGAACTATTTAGGTATGTTTCATAAAACCATATTTGATTAGTCTAGTGAATATTTTAATTATGTTTTTTAAAAAAAATATATGTCAAAATTTATTAAAATTTAATTGTTGATAAGTAAATAACTATTTTAATTCATTTGATTGACAAAATTCAGTTTCAAAACGCATAGATAAAAATTCTGAAAACACATAGATAAACTACCTATTTAAGAATACATATCTTACATAACTAAATTATTCTCTTCATCATTTTTTTGGAGTTTTGTAGTTTATTGTAAACTAAATAATGAATGGCTCGGTAAAAAAAAAATCACAATTAACCATTATATTTTAAAGAAATTAATATAACATATTATAAATTTAGATAATTTTATAGCCGAGACATATAATAAATAGAAATTTAAATACTACAATTCAGTTTACATTTTTATTTTATTTTATTAGGTTAAGTATTAATATTAAATATTTATTTATTTTGATTTATATGCTTATATAACAATATGCTTTATATTAAATTTTTTAAGAGTTTGACGTTCTCAATGTCCTTTTGTTATATATTCATGTTAATATGACCCCTTTATTACCCTACTTTATTAGATGATAAAATTTTCTTTTGAAACTAAAATTTTTGGAATTTGACATTTTTATAAATAATAGGTTAGAATAGTGATTTTGACATTTTGTTTTAGAAATATAAAATATAAACGTAAAATATTACTTTTGACCAAAAAAAAAATAAACATTAAATATTAAATATTTAACTTATTTAATATTGATTCAGGATATTTTTGACTTATTATATTTTGATTTTTAAATCTATTAATTTATATAGATATTAAATATTAAAATTTCAGTTTTTATGTTAATATACATAAATTTGGAAATCATGACATTTTAGAAACTAATAATTTTTATTAGCCTACTTTCTTTTTATTTTCCATTTTTCTATAACAAATACCATTTATTTAAGTAAGTTGTTAAATGTTAATATTTATTTTTCTTAGTTTATGTTATATATATAATATTAATTCGTTTTTTTAAAAAATCTTTTTTTGGAAATATTAACATTTTAAAAATAAAAAAATTAAAAATCTGATTTGTCGTATTTTGATTGGTCGTTTAAAATCCTATGTGGACGCTCTCAATGATTTATAGCCTCAACTTTTATATAGTATAGATTATCTATCTATATATATATATATATATCTCTTTCACCTGCTACTTGCATGAGAGAAGTTTAAAACCGGGTTAATTAAAGCATAATTAATATTTTCCTAACTATGTCAAAACCAATTTTATGCACTTAATTTCCTTTGTAAACTTAACCATTTCGCAAATTCTCTCTTATTATTATGCAGAATTAGTCCATCAAAACAGAAAAATGTTATTTAATATGTGATCCATTATAATTTAAAGTTAACTAGATTTTGACCCGCTCTTAGAAGAGCGGGTATATTTTTTTGTTTTTACATTTTTTTTAAATTAATTTTTATGTTTTTTTTAATTATATTAGTGTTTTTATTTTTATAATATTTTTAAATGATTAATAAGAAGTTTTAATCAATACTATTAAAAAGTTGGACCACACCTATATCAATAGGTCATGTTCCCATTTTAATAGTATGGACTAGATTTTGATCCGCGTTTTTAAACGCGGATATATTTTTATTTAATAAAATTTAATTGAATTTGTAATTTTAATTAGAGAATAAATAATTTTAAAAATTTTCTATTTTTTGTTTCAAAAAATTGTTCTGTTATAATAATTGATTTCAAGTGGCGTTTTCATATCTAACCTATACCTATGATTGAACCGATAAATCCAGTGATATGTGTATAATTCAGTTCAATTTAATAAAAAATTGTAATTATAATTTTAGAAAACCTTGTAAAAATCTAAAAATCTGCTATTAACCTAAGATCTGATATGAGATGACCCGCTGAAAACCAAAAAAAAAATTATTTTTTGAAATGTTTATTAAATAATTCATACTTTTTAATATTATATAAATTGAAAAAGTACTATTTAGACTTTAATAATATTTGTATTATGTCATTTGAAGAAAATGAAACATTGGTAATAGGAAACTTTATTATTGATATGAAAATATTATTTTATTTTTTTTGGTTTCTATGATAAGTTTTGTATTTTATTTATGTTTAGAACTAAAACTTAATTTTAAGATAAGTTTTAAAAAAATATGGAACACTCAAAATTGGCATATCATTATTATGTAAAAAATGGCATAATAATATTTTTTTTTAATTTGCATGTATATATTCATATTTGATCTTTAAATAATATTATAAATGAAAAAATATTCAAATTAAATGGAAAGTATATACTGCATAAAAAATTAAAACTATTATCATTCAAAAATATAGAAAGTATTAACTACCATAATTATAGAGAATATTCTATTTTTACTTTAAATTAGATGCTAATGGAAAGACTTGTAAATATATTGAAATGCAGTAGTAGAATCCTAAATTTTTAAAATAGGATCTTGCTTTAATATTATAGATTAGGAAATAATTAGTGGGAACATGACCCATTTAAAACTGTTTCTACAGTTTGTAAACCTCACTATCTATCTATTTATTCATACATATATTTTGTTTGTGTTGTGAAATAAACGGGAAAGCTTGTTATATTGATCATCGACTAATAGCCTTATATACTCAATACATGTAGTCATCCTAATAATAAGGAGTACATAAGATAAATACCAAACTATAGTAATAGATAATGATGAAGTATAACATGTCGATCATAAATCAGTACATAACACTCTCCCTTGATCGACACATCCGGTTCAGGGTTCATTCATGCTTTTGATGTTGCCTCATTAAAACCTTTCCAGGAAAACCCAGTGGGACAAAACCTTGGATAAAGAAAAAGAGTACAACACATGAAACTCCCCCTGATGAATGCATCACTGAAGATCTTTGGACGATGCATTCCTATCTGGTCGATGAGCTTCTTGTAATACTTTGTAATTTCGCCGGCCTTCTGGAACTTCATTTGGACATGGTCAAGACGTGCTCCTTTGATGCTGACCACTCGACAATGGCTTCATGTTCTGGTCGGATGGATGATGCTTAATTAGTACTCGGATAGTACTCGACCAGTACTTGAATGTACCTCTATCCTGCGATTAAATCTTTCTCGCAGGTCATCTCATGTCCCACGACTCCTCTAGTCTCATGGCTTTGCCATACCGTGGACACTTTCATTTTATTATTGACTCAGACATTCTTCTGATCACTATCTCTGGATGGTGTCTCATGACTTCTTTCATTTTGTCGTGGATAATGCTATGTTTTTGAAAATATACATGTTAAGTCATGGACCTTGTCATCACACGCCAATATACTCATATATGGCTAAGGTATTGCAGCCTGATATAATGATATGGTCTGGATATTATACTACAATTATATGGCGTGGTCCACCTTATACTTTGGTGGAACTTGGTCGGACCATAAACCTCGACGACTCTTATGATGATTGGATCCTTTCTTTCTTTACTGATGTATAGACATTCATTAGTCCCATATACTTCATTTGGTACCTGACCACACGTTTTATGATACTACCATATGCTGGTCGATCTTTCCATTAGCTGCATTACATATGCTGGTCGATCTGGTCGATTCATGATGATACATCAATCAATTCACAAGTATACACTCGGATTTATTGGCTAATTGTACAGCAATGGTTTATAATTTGCCTGAACCAATTCACCACACTACTTTTGGTTATTCTTATGGACTATTGGGAAGTATGGAGTCGGATGGTCTTTGGCATGAGAATTAATGGTTCTCTTTGCCTTCCCCTGCGACCATCTCACATTACACCATGTAATTGTGGCGTGCTGATCTCAACTCATACACGGCTATGATTTCTAGTCCCATCATATTCTGTCCAAAATCAATCGATAACTTGTATCATTGAAATCATTGAACCATTGAACCTCTCTTTAGGTTGGTTTGTTATAAACATAAACACAAGGAATTATAATATCCTCTATAAGGATATATGGACTGATTGTACTAAGTATTTTCTTAGTCTTTCATTATCATTTGCAGCTGCCTTATCTCAGTCCATGAATAGCTTAGAAACAGAACTATTGTATGAGAATTTCCTTTCTCATCTTTATGATACTCTTACCATTTCTTTATCCAGTGATCAATATGCTACTTACTACATTTCTTTCTTACTTATATCCAGACTTTTTCGAATTTGTAGTAGCATCCACCACATAGGAGTACATCTCCTTATAATATGTTCCTTGGTCTCTGTGAGTATCCTTGTGTAATCAAGCCATTCCTTGAATGCTTTAAATAGGAATATGAACACCTTAGTCCATGTCTCACGATTTCTTTTCTTTTCCCACACAGGATATTTTTTCACTGGTTTTATCTTATCAGATGGTGTTTCTATATATATGGCCAATACACCCATCTCTTTTATAAATCCCCACGGTTTCAATCTTTCAATCTATGAATGCATTCTTGTATTCTCGTGGGTTCTGATCCTCGCTTATATCTTAAACTCAAGTGCTATTTTCTTATGCATCTTTATCTTTTATGTATGTATGTGTCGACACTCTTATGTATGTGTTCCATTTTGTTCCAGACATGAACTAATCGATTAGAGATTTCATTCTTACTAAGAACCTTTATTACCTTGTGGTTTGGCGTCCCAAACTACATGGTCTGGTCTCTTAGATGTTTAGCTGCGCAGCTTTATCTCAAAGTCTGGTCTCGTTTTCTCTTATGACCTCGGATCTGTCATTTCTATGCACCTTTCTTTTACTTTCCGAGGTTCCTTATCTTATGGAACATTCTGGTCTATCTTTAGACTCTAAAGCAACTTGATTATGTCTCTTCTAGGACATTAATTTCGTGGTGCTTAAGCTGGTATGACTTAGTCATTCTTTTCTTTTCTTTTCGGGTCTAATCTGCCTGGCATTCTTTTAGCTAGCTTTGTATGATCTTTCTTTGGACGTCTTAAAATCATATTCTCTGGTCTGAGGATCTTGCCAAGACAAGGATGGTTAATACCATTCCATTTCTTTATACTTGTACCAGCTTATTTCTTTCTCTCCCTGATGTTGGATAGTCGGATTTAATCATGCAATCCGTAAACATGGCCTTAATCTGATCACTCATATTTGGCTCAAGGTTTCTTATAAAATCGTGGGAGAAAGCATTCTCATATCCAACATATATTCCCAATCTTATCTCATCTTCTTATGAGGTTCCATCCTAGACGGCACATATTATTGTGGTGGTCTATACATAATCTCTTAGGATGGTCTATGTCTGGATCATGACCCTTTATCATTCTTAGGTGGGAATATCTATGCTCACTTTATATGGCCTGATGCATATTTTTATTACATGTAAATACATGTGTTCCCAAGCATTAGCTAGTGATCTTTGTATCCCAAAGAATTCGGCCAAGTTCTATCATGGTCATAGACCATGTCACTCGGATTTTTAGTGTTGTTCATGGACCACGGGAGTGTCATTTCTCCCCCTCATGAACATGCTAAAAATATTTTAGATGCTTGGAACATTATAGTTTATTGAGTTTCCCTTGTGTACATGTTACACAACGTGAGATTCTATGGGATAACTCTTTCGTGCTTTTTTCGATATCAATCTTTGCATCAATTTTAAAGATCTGGATGGCTAGTCCAGTCATGCCATAAAGTGTATAAAATTTCGTGGTCAACCTATCTGGTTACCTAGACCTTTTGCATTTATCATACTGATCTTTTAGCATAGTTTAGATCAGTCGGGAGTATAGTCTCGACCATTTCTATACCTTGGGCGATTTTTATTTATAATCATGAAGGAAATTTTTATTTCCTTTGCCCATTGTTTCAATGTGGAAACCATTCATTTTCAAAATTTTATAACTCAAATGGGACTTTTATTTGGGTGAATAATTCATGCCCCTTTTAGGCAATGCCTTTGGTTGGATGATTTTTAATTACTATACTCATTTTTTAAATTTTCATTTGTCAATTATCAATCAAGAAATTATCAAGCAAGTCAAACATGATAATATAAAACTAAAACAACTCTTAATATATATAAAAAATCGTAAATGACGAACAAATATATCATAAAATCAGAATGTCAAAATCTCGATTCTTAGGCAATGTATAAGCCGGCCACTCATTTTATTATTCTGGACGTGGCTTCTTTGGATTCATCCTTATTCTCTCCAGCCTTATTGGCTTCAGGAAGTCTCATCTCACTGGTTTTGCTTTAGTATCTCATTATTCTTCTCAGCTTGTAATAGATACGAGATCAAATTCGTATAAGTGGTGAAACCTTTTTTTCTGTAGGGATATTGTAACAATAGATCCCTTGGATCAGATGTGAGGAATATATTTTCCAGTAAATCTTCCTCTGTTACCTCTTCACCACATAGTTTCAATTTAGAAACGATTTTGATTAGAGCTGAGTTATATTCATCTACGGACTTAAAGTCCCGAAATCTGAGATTTATCCACTCATGCCTAGCCTTTGGTAATAACACTATTGTGTATCTGGATTTTAACTATGTCCAAAGGTCTAGAGGGTTCTCAATATTTAGATACTGATCTCCGAGATCCTCAGTGAGATGTTGGCGAATAATTGTTACTGTTCCATATTTTTCATTCTCAGTTGCATACTCGCCTTCGATGATACATCTGTCAAGTCATCTTACCTTCAGGACAATTGCAGTGTTCATGGCCCATTTTAAATAATTATCTCCAGAGAGATTAAGGGCTGGATAATCCAAATTCGACATCTGAAAATATAGATTTTAGAGTCTTATTATTTGACTTATAATCGGATTCAAACAATGCATTCTGGTTTCTTTCAACCTTTTATTTATGCAATGTGATTTGGTTTCTTTCAACCTCTAAATTATTCGATTCAATCCTATTTATTTTAGTCAATATAGCAATGCAACTTTGGTTTCTTTCAACCTTTGATTTTTATGCAATGCAATCCAATTTTCCATTCAATCTAGCAATCCGATTTTCTCATATGATCACTCAAAAAAATTGTTTCATGATGCAACCTTAGCAATCAATGTCTATATGATCAAGATGAGCAAAAAAAAAATTAAATCAGATCAAATAAATGATTCTAGATGATTTAAAAGTAATCGGATTCTAGAGAGAGAAAATATGGTTTAGGGTTTCGAAAATATAAGGTTTTACTTTTTTATAAAAACTTTCGAAACCATTGATCTAAATAGTTATTATATGACTTTAAAAAAAAAAATCAGATCAATCTAAACAATTTAGAATTTTTCTAATCTTCCATTATTCTAAAACTAATTTGGAAATTTTCAGAAACCATAAAAAGTCAATTTTCACAAAACCGGAAATTTCTAGAAAAAGTAAAATTTGCAATTTAGCAATCTAGAAAATTTCTATTAATTTTTCTATCAATCCCTAATGATTCAAGTCAATTTCGACATTGATCAGGGAAATCATCTAGCAAATAGACTAAAATTTAACAATTTCAAAAGAAAATCACCTATTTGCAATCGGATTTCATAAAAAAATTAGGGTTTGTGTAATTCTCAATTCTAAGCAGTTCTAAAACATCAAGAACAACTTAAAAATATTTAAACTAGACAATCAGATCAAGAAATCAAGTCGAAATCACAAAAAAATTAGATGTTTTTGGATGAAACCGATCATGTTTATGTTTTATGGGATTGATCGATTTCTAGGTTTAAGGATTCAATTTGATCATTCAGATCAAAGAGGTTTTGAGATTCAGAAACCATTATGGTTTTGATTTTAATTGTAAAACAATCTTATATCGAACTTTTGGTTTAAGAGCTTCGATTTACTCATGGAAGGGTTTGGACCTATTAATCTTTGCTTGGGTTTGATTTGGGGTTTTGCAAAATTTTAATGGTCATTCCTTTATCAATCAACCATGTTCGATTATGAGTTTTTTTAGGGTTTCAAAATTTACCTTTAGAACTTTCAAGTGTAGATTTGGACCACCGAGAGCTGGAACAAGTCGGATCGCAAACTGCATGACCGGAACGGATCAGGATCTGGTCGCGTCTTAGGTTGAGCAAAAATCTCCTGTAACTTTAGAAACCTTAATCAAAAACGAATCAAAACAAGTTAGTATAGATAGATGAAGCAAATCTCAGAAAATAACAAAGTATAGAGAGAGGCTGCGGTTTAGGCTTTTGATTAGGGTTTTAGGGTAGTTGACGGTGCAGGTTGGAACGGACCTTGAGGGCGCGTTTGAGATCAGATTGAGACGAGGTTTGCGGCGATGTATTCTTCACATCAAGAGCTTCAATTTGATATATTAAACGTCGTCTGGATCCTTACGGTTTGAGAGAACGAATGGTTTGAAGTCGTCGGATGAGTTTTAGAATTTCAGGGTTTTAGGTCACTTGACGGCGCGTCTTAGAATAGAGCGTGAGGGCGCGTCCAGAGTCAGATACAGGCGTGGCCGACGGCGTTGAATTCGTCTCGTCAAGAGCTTCAATTGGATATATTACTAGTCGTCTGGATCCGTACGGTTTGAGAGAACGAGCTGTTTGAAGTGGCGCTGTCAATTAGGGTTTTTGAGATAACTCGGAATTTCAGAGTCTCGTGCTGATAACGTGTTGTGAAATAAACGGGAAAGCTTGTTATATTGATCATCGACTAATAGCCTTATATACTCAATACATGTAATCATCCTAATAATAAGGAGTACATAAGATAAATACCAAACTATAGTAATAGATAATGATGAAGTATAACATTTACATGATTTGTTTTAGTAAATTTTGTAGATATTATATTCACTATAAGATAAAACATGAAGTAAACCAGAAAAACTTCAAACTAATTTAATATTTGTTTCCACTAAAATAACTAAAATCAAAGAATTTTTTAAAACTAATCTATTTTAATTTTATGTGTCGTGTTTAATCAGTGATAAATGTGTCAATGGTTTGTTAATATATACACATTTACTTGTGATAAATCAGAGTTATTTTATACCTGCAATTTTAGTTATATATAACTGAAACTTGGTCTTATTTGCAAGCGAAAATATACCCGTACGAAGTACGGGATCAATACTAGTTTAATATAAAGCACGATCTTCTATCTAACTACAAGCAGTTACGTTTTCTTTATTAAAAACGGTTGGTTTTATGTATTTACCTTTTTTCGTGTATCAACGGATCGTGATTGATTTCTCCTCAACTCATCTTTTATATCCAGATTATTAAAAACAGCCACTGGAATTTCAGATATCTCCATAACCCAGATTATCAAAATAATTCATTTTTTCTATCTTTGAATCATTGCAATCGAGTACTGGCTACCAGATCTGTATATTTGATGAAAAACAATAAGAAAAAGGCTAAGTCATAGTCATTGTTCTGATGGAAAAAGTTGCAGGAAACTTAAAAGCTGTCTTGAGGAGGAAGACAATTTTATTACAATTGTACCATTAATAAAAAAAAGAATCAAAACAAAAAAGAAACATATACAGGTTCGAACAGGAGAACAGTTACCATATAATCCCTTCCTTTCCACGACCACTAGACCAGAATATCATATTCTCTTTACATATCAAAATATAACTAGATTTTTATTTCAATTTCATGAATTACAAATTATTTGACTAATTTATCTACCAAATTAGGATTTTGCCTATAAATTAGTAAATAATTATTATTATGAAATTAAATTTAGCTTGATTTTTTTTAAAAAATATTAGATTTATCTAGGTTTTTATCGGGTCAACCATTGCCACATCATATATCAATGACGAACTTTTGAAGGTTTTAATCGGATTTTATGGAGTTCTAAAATTTAATTTTATAACTAATCCTAAATTTGAGCTGGATTATATGAGGATCACTAAATTTACATTTTTATCCCGAATTTGGATCTAATATGAAAACATCGCAATCAATATTTTCGAGTATATAGGCTGGACTTAATGCGATTTGAGATCCAGACCTCTGGGTAGGTTCCACATTGGTTTTTCAAATAGGAATATTATTAACTAATTACGTTGATGATTCAAAATACTAATAAATGTAAATTAGTATTAAATTTCTATTTTCCAACAGTTATATATTGTAACGATTATTCTTTCCTGTTGGGTTATACCAAAATTATGTTTGACCAATAGATACTATTTCCATCGAGAGGCATTTTTTCACCTATTACGAAAGAAAGTATATACTATTTTCACCGACTACTGCAGTATAACATTTAATTATAATAAAATTTGAGATTTTCTACAAAAATCATTATCGCAATAGGACATCATAAATTACTGTACAGCTCAAGAAATTATGATTTATTCAACCATACATTAATTTATTTAAATTTTAAATATTGCACATACATTAAATTTATCAATTACCAAAGCACATGATGTTAAAAAGAGAGTTTAATAAGGTTTAAGTGGATCTTTTAATAGAAATAATTATTTATATAAACTTATTTAGGTTAACTGGTTTTAAATAGGTTATTTGATTAAAATATACTTGATTAATTATGTTAGGTAACTGCTAAGAAAATATAACATGTCGTAACTTCTGTTAATAAGATTTAAAAATAATTTCAGAAGTGCTTATGGTATAAGAGAATAGTAATGAAACTTTACATATTTAATATAGTTACCAAAATTATATTAGATTAAATTAATATTAAACATAAATATAATTACAAAAAAATTCAAATATAAAAAAAATTCTCAAAAAAATAAAACAAAAAATATATCCGCCCTTTTAAAGACGGGTCAGAATCTATTACTTATTAACTCAGTAAACCATGGGACATAATCAGACGCCGATGCAAACCAAACCACGAGGTTTTTCAGATTACATATATAATTACAAAAACACAAAATATATATGACAATTTTTATATTTTATATAAAAAAGAGTTTAAGATAAAATCTTCTCTCTCTTAATCCTCTGACCTCTCTTTAAAAACTTTCTCTTGGTATATTCAGTTAATTTGGCGTTCATTTAAAAACAATTTTTAGTCTGATTAAATTAGGAACGTGTCCAATTGATAATAGTTGATAGATGTATGATATTAAAAAATATCACACATTTTCTCAACTGTTTAAAATTTTAATTTAAACAATGTTAAATAAAATACATTTGAAATATATTTTTTTAAATTATTAAAAATATTTAAATAGGTTTAGACAGGTGTTACGCATCTCCAACTCAACTGCATAATTTGCTGCAAAATGAAAAAAAATGCATTTATGAACAAATAAAAAAATTATTACTCCAAAAAGGCATTATTCTAAGATCAATATAATTGTCAGGTTCAAAATGAGTAATCCTATAAGATTTGAAGTTAAATATGTCTATTTATTGTGTTGTAAAAGTTTTACATATATATATATACACACAAATATACATATATATTTTGAATACTCATTTGTTTTTTTTGTTGCGATCTGAGATGGTATCAATTTTTCGAATATAGCATTTTAAAACAAGTTCAAGTATATAGGCCATATCTTAATCGGGTTGGAAACCCTGATTTTTGAAGCGGTTCCGAGTCGAAACTATGTCGGTTTTCAAGTATGGATATTATTAACTAATTACATTAATAAACTCATAATGCTATTAAATGCAAAAAGACACCTACCTAGAATTGTAACTATACTTTTTTATTAATAAAAATAATAACTATCTTGGAAAAAATTAATAACTATTTTGGAATAAAGTTTAAAATTAATGTGTAAGATGGCTATGGCACAAGTGCTTAGTTATATAACATCACAAATTCAATACAATTATCAAAACCTCTTACTACTATCTAAAAAAATATTATACACGAATATGATTACAAAAAAAAATAAATATAAAAATTAAGTTTCTAACAAAAAATATTTAAAACAAAAAATATGTCCGTCCTTTGAAGGACGGGTCAAAATCTAGTTGATAAATTAAAATAGTGTAATTGATCAAGATCTAGTTATAAATTACGTCTGTAGTTAATTGCAAAAGTGTTAAACCTAAAAACACATGTGACCCAAACTTTCGATTCCAATTACAGTTTGCAAAACCCAAATAAAGAAACAAGTAAGAAAAACTTGATCGAAGTTAAAATCTAAAGCGTTGATAAAAAGAAAGAGAGGGTAATCTAAATCTTAGGACGAAGACATAATCATGTCTGTCTGCCATTGCAAAGAAAATATCATATACGCATACCACATCCGGATTGACGATGTTGTCCTACAGATTCCTTCACTACAAAAAAAAATAGGGAAATTCTGACGATCACTCCGACGGAAAGCAAAGTCGTCGGAAATTTCTGACCACATTCCGACGACAAACCGACGAAATCCAAAAGCAAGGGTTCGTCGGTATTTCGTCGGAAAAATCCGACAAAATTCTGACGAACGGTGGTCGTCGGTATATTCCGATGACAATTCCGACGAAAGCCCGACAAATAATATAACCATTACGGTCATCGGAATTCCGTCGGAAAAGACCGATGCCATTCTGATGGAACCTTTCGACCATTGGCGAGAAAGAATATGCCCGTTTATAGCCGTTAGACATTTTAAAAAAACTGACAGAATTCCGATGGATTTTTATTTTTTAAAAGTTGTCGGAATAGCGTCGGATTGCCGTAAGCATTTTCCTATAAATGCAACCTCTCATCATTCATCTCATTCACTCCTCATTCTCTCTTCATTCGTGGATGGATTATTTTCGTTCGTGGATGGATAGACCTCATTTGGATCTCAACACCAATTTGCTTACAGAAGAATACGTTCGAGGTATTGGAGAATTCATGAAGCTTGTTCAACAGCACCCGGATGCAAATACTGGTATGTTAAGATGTCCCTGTGATATCTTGCATATCTGCATTGTTTTAACCATTCATTAGTGTGCATTTTGATCATCAAAGGCATCATCTAGGCATATCTAGGATGCATTTCATTGCACATGTCCTTATCAGGTGTTGGAGGTGCTAGTTGGTGACTTTGGAAGTCTTGAGAGGTGTTTTGGAGGCAAGAGTAATGGTTTTGCTCGTTAGCCGATTTTTCTAAGTGTCCCAGCGGCCTTTTGTGTTCACAGCGGCATAATGACACATTGTCATAAAACCGCTGTGATTGGATGATTTTTGCGGATTCTGAATCGGTCTTCTGCAGCGGTTTCGCAAGCCGCGCCACGAACGAGACCTCCACACGGCTAAGTGTCCCAGCGGTTTTTTGACTCCCAGCGGCCTTTTGGCGCGTCATTAAACCGCTGTGACTCTGTTCTATGTTGAATTTACCGTTTTGCCCCTCTACGATTTACACACTCTAAATCTATGTTTAAGTTATCTTTTTGGCAGACACCAGGCAGATTATCTTTTGTACTTGGAAAACATCAAACTATTGGAGATCAATCTCTTTTTGGATCATTGATTCTTTGTTCTTATTTCATTTCTTGTTGATTACTTTCTCTGTTTATGATCAATCTGAAATCCAATATGGGTTTAAGAATGATCATGGGGATTAGTGAGTAATCACCTTTTGGATTCATGGGTTAGGGTGATTAAGGGTGATTAGGCTAGTTCTAGGATGTTTTAGGTATAGATCATACTTGTTCCTTGCTAGTAGAGTGATCTTAATGCATCATTTGAGTAGGCCACTCAAAGGGTGATCTCTAGGCATTTCTCACCCGACAGGTGTTTGATGAAATGCCTGAGTTAACTCTCCTAGGCTTTTAGTGTACTTTGCCAAAGACATTTGTTGTTAAAGATGCTAAGATAGCTAATAGACTTGTTAGTAATGATTGCTTGCATGTTATTCAACCAAAGACATTTGATGTTTGAGACATGTTAGCAAATGAGCATTCATCTAGACATAGAGCTTGCTTAGAATTGTGTCTAGTCTTAAGGTTGATAGTTTGATTTATCATTTGCATTCCTTAGATCGAAACCTGATCACCCAAGGTCTAAATCCCTATACCCATGAGTTCTCATTTCCAATAGCTTAAGAGTATCATTTTACTGTTTTGCATTAGCTTTAATCATTAGTTTAAAATTCATAAAATCGCTGGTTGCACTTAGATTATGCAAATACTTGCATTCTCTCTGATTTTAAATCCTTCAGAACTGGTTCGACAACTTCCCTATACTACATCATTTGTCTTAGGAGCCTCAAAACTCTTAACATCAAATTGGCGCCGTTGCCAAATTCGGAGTTAGATTTAAACATTGAGATTTAGTCATTTGCTTGAGACTAAGTCATTTTTATTTTTGTAAGTTACTGATTCTCTTCTTCACTCTTTGTGATTTTCAGGTGTATGAACTTGAGGAGCAAGGGTACATCAAACCTTGTTCCAAGAGCCGCAGACATCAGAGCTTTAGAGAGAGAGTGTGCTAGAAAAAGAAGACAAGAAGAGCAACAGGCTCAACTGCAAACACTGGAAGCTGCAATGGAAGAACAACAAAATCCTTTGAACCCCAATGGAGTCAACAATGTTCCACCACAAGGGCTTCAACAGTGACCAGCTCGCCCCATTGGCACTTATGACCGCCCCAACATCCATGGTCCTAGACTGGGAATCCAAGCACCGGCTGTGGCTGCAAACAACTTTGAGATCAAGTCAGGGCTGCTCAACTGCATAGAGAACAACAAGTATCATGGTCTGGCTGTGGAGGACCCATTTGATCACTTGGATAAGTTTGATAGCTACTGTGGTATGTCAAAGACTAATGGTGTGTCAGAAGATGCTTTAAAGCTCAAGCTATTCCACTTCTCTTTGGGGGATAAGGCACGTCAGTGGGAGAAGTCTCTACCAAGTGACTCCATCACTACTTGGGAAGACTGCAAAAAGGCATTCTTGGAGAAGTTCTTCTCTACCTCAAGAACTGCTAAGTTAAGGAACGAGATCTCCAGCTTCCAACAGAAGAACTTGGAAGGATTCAGTGAAGCCTGGGAGAGATTCAATGGTTACAAGCTCAGTGCCCACATCATGGTTTTTCCAAGGAGAGCTTGCTGAGCACATTCTACAGAGGTGCTCTTCCTAAATACAGAGCCAGACTGGATACAGCTAACAATGGGTTCTTTTTGGGGAGACCTGAGGAAGAAGCAGAGGCTCTGGTTGACAACATGGTTAAGAGTGATGCAGTCTACAGTGGAGACCATGACAGAAGCAGTAGAGGTGATGACAAACACACAAGGAATGAGATAAAGGCTCTTCAGGAGAAGATTGACACACTCACTGCTGATAAGGCCACACAAGCGCATGTGAACTTTGTTGGTAACCCACAACAGGAGATACCTCCTACTGTCAATGAGGTTGAGGGTTTGGAAGGGCAAGAAGAATTGTGTTTCATCAACAACAATGGTAGCTGGTACAAGAAGGAACCCAACTTTCAGTACAACAACTACCAACAGAAGCCGTATTCCAACAACCAGCAGAGTGGTTATCAGCCAAGAAACAACCAGCAGAGCAACTATCAGCCTAAGCAAAGCCCCTTTCCTAGCTCCTCTGCCCCTCAAGAGAGCATCACTGATGCCTTACTGAAACAGATCTTGGAGTCTCAGACTAGAAGTGAGAAGCATGTGAGCTATGAGCTGAAGAACCTTCACTCCAAGATTGATAAGAGGTACAATGAGCTCAACAACAAATTCTCTCACCTTGCTTCTTCTGTCAAGAATTTGGAGAATCAGTTTGCTTCCATGAGCACCCACCAGAATCGCCAGCCATGATCTCTACCTGGAAAATCTGATCAAAACCCCAAGGAAGCAAAAGCTGTCACACTCAGGAATGGTAAGCAGGTACCTCCTAGAACCCTCACTAATGATGCTGAGAAACAAGGTGAGGAGGTAGCCATCAATCTAGATGATGAAGTGGTCATTGTTGATGAGAAGACAGATGATGAGATCTTGGAGAAGATTGAGAAAGATAAGGGTAAAGGAAAGGTTGGAGAAGAGAAGAAGACAACAAAAGATGGTGAATCTGCTGCTCCAGCAGGTGAGAGCTCTTCTGTCCCTCCTCCCTATGAACCCAAGCATCCATTCCCTGGTAGATTCAAGAAGCAGCTGCTACAGAAGTACAAGGCTTTGTTTGAGAAGCAGATGAGTGAAGCTCAGGTTACAATGCTCATCATTGATGCTTTCATGCTGATTCCTCAATACAGCAAGTTCCTGAAAGATGTTGTAGCTGCTAAGAAGAAGGAGATGGAGGGCATGATGGTTCTGAGTCATGAGTGCAATGCCATCATTCAGAGGCTTGATGCTCCAGAGAAGCTAGAGGATCCAGGATGCTTCACACTACCTTGTGCTCTTGGACCTATGGTATTTGAGAAATGTCTCTGCGATTTGGGAGCTAGTGTCAGCTTGATGCCTTTGTCTGTGGCAAAGAAGCTTGGCTTCACTCAATACAAGAAGTGTAGACTCTCTCTGGTATTGGCTGATCGTTCAGTGAAGTACCCTGTGGGCATCCTAGAGAACCTCCCTGTGAAGATTGGAGGGTATGAGATACCTACAGATTTTGTGGTGCTTGAAATGGGTGAGGAGGCTCAAGACTCATTGATTCTTGGAAGGCCATTCTTAGCTACAGCAGGAGCTATTGTGAATGTGAAAGAAGGCAAGATTGACCTCCATTTGGGTAAGGAGAACACCCCCCACTTTGACATCAAGGAGAAAATGAGGAACCCCACTGTGTTTGGACAAGCCTTCATCATCGAAGAAATGGGCCCTCCTGCTGATGATCACCTTGGTGAGCTACCACCCGAGGAAGATGGGGTGTTAACTCCACTTTCTGCACCTACTCCAGCCTGATCCAAAGGAGGCAAAGTCAAGCTAGAGACTTAAAACAAGCTCACTTGGGAGGAAGTCCCATGAGTATCCTTGTATATATTGCATTAGTATTTACATTTTCATCTTACTGCATAAAACAATGGGAAAATGAAGTTGTGTGCAGGTGTGGAGCAGAAACTCGGACATCAGAGCGAGGTCTCCGCAGCGACGTCACGAGGTCGCTCCAGCTGGGAGCGACCTGCCGCAGCGACCCCTCCACCTCGCTCCCGTCTCAGGTAACTGGAAACTTCCCTTCTCCCAGTTTTTCTTTGCATTTTAGAATTTCATTGGGTACCTCACTCAAACAGAGACTGTGTGATTTAAGTGTGGGGGAGGTGCCAAGCATTTGACAATGTTTGTTACGATGATTTTGAGTCCCATGCATCGCATATTACATTCTTATTTGCATAGAAAAACCAAAAAAAAAATTGAAAAACAAAAAAAAAAGAATCATTTAGTTGCATCATTTGCATCTTTAGGATTGAGTCTAGAAGCATATTGGTTGCATTCATGCATTAGGGGGATATCAATCTTGTAAAGAGCTCATGCTAAGTTCTGAATTTGATGACCTTTGTAATCATGGCAAGTAGCTTGAACATCCTTTGGAAAGCTTGTAAACTTCGCGCCTTGAATGCTCTTCTTGAAACTCATTTGACTGTTGATACTCTCTCTTTGAAGAAAGCTCCTGTTTTAATGTCTCTTGCATATGGTCCCTTGTGTACTAAGTCATGGATATACACACTTGAGTTGTCCCATCCTTTTTACCAATCTTCTTGACAAACTCAAGTGGTACTCCACTCCCAAAACCCATACCTACTTTTTAAAACCATCATTATTTGTTGAGTGAGGCCTCTTTGGAAAGCTTTACATGTGCATAATGTTGAGAGTATTGGGAACGACAATGCTTAGTCCTCATTCTTGCTAGATTAGTTACTCTATTGTCTAGCTATAAGAAGGGGGTGAGTGTTGTGATTGTGATTTGGGAATATGAAAGGTTTGACTCTTTGTGCTTAAATGATTAGTCTTTATGGAATAAGTGGGGAAGTATCTAGCTCTTATTGTGAAAAGTCTTGGCCCCCAAATAAAAAAAAAATTAAAAAAAAAAAGAAAAAAATCGAAAAAGAGAATAAAAAGGGGGCTAGCAAAGTTGTTAGGAGCTGGGATTGGTTTAAAAATTGTAAAAACCCCTTATTGTTTTCAAAAAGAGAGAGTCTGAAGTGAAAAATATTCTTGGAATCTTTGGTGAGAGATGTGAGTTGGGTTTGACATTGGGGAATAATTAAATATCTTGTATGTTTGGAAAAGGGTAGAACAATGGAGATTGAGCATTGTATGCATGAGTTGATCCCTTTCTTAGATATATTATGTGTAATGTCAAAGCTACTTTGTTTTGAGAGTAAACCACCTTAAAAGATCATTTTGAACTTCTGATTTCACTTGCATTAAAGCCTTTGTCTTACCAAACCAAATGACTTGGACCAGTTGACCATGTGTGAGATGTCTATTGAGTTGCTTCATGAATGTTAGAGAGAACTGGATTTGTGGTTTGTGAAGGCATGATTTATGAGTATAGAGATCAAAGGAGTTGTGATAGATCTAGAGAAGTTTGAGATAGAAGAAATCTTTGTTCTTGCTATTTGGTATGATTATGCAAGGTTGTTAGGTTGAGAATTAAGAAGAGCTTCTGTTGATTATGAGTCCCCTCTTTCAACCCTCTTCTCATGTGTCCTTGAAAGTTTACTTGCGGACACGTAAAGAACTAGTGTGGGGGAGTTGATATCTTGCATATTTGCATTGTTTTAACCATTCATTAGTGTGCATTTTGATCATCAAAGGCATCATCTAGGCATATCTAGGATGCATTTCATTGCACATGTCCTTATCAGGTGTTGGAGGTGCTAGTTGGTGACTTTGGAAGTCTTGAGAGGTGTTTTGGAGGCAAGAGTAATGGTTTTGCTCGTCAGCCAATTTTTCTAAGTGTCCCAGCGGCCTTTTGTGTTCACAGCGGCATAATGACACATTGTCATAAAACCGCTGTGATTGGATGATTTTTGCGGATTCTGAATCGGTCTTCTGCAGCGGTTTCGCAAGCCGCGCCACGAACGAGACCTCCACACGGCTAAGTGTCCCAGCGGTTTTTTTGACTCCCAGCAGCCTTTTGGCGCGTCATTAAACCGCTGTGACTCTGTTCTATGTTGAATTTACCGTTTTACCCCTCTACGATTTACACACTCTAAACCTATGTTTAAGTTATCTTTTTGGCAGCCACCAGGCAGATTATCTTTTGTACTTGGAAAACATCAAACTATTGGAGATCAATCTCTTTTTGGATCATTGATCCTTTGTTCTTATTTCATTTCTTGTTGATTTCTTTCTCTGTTTATGATCAATCTGAAATCCAATATGGGTTTAAGAATGATCATGGGGATTAGTGAGTAATCACCTTTTGGATTCATGGGTTAGGGTGATTAAGGGTGATTAGGCTAATTCTAGGATGTTTTAGGTATAGATCATACTTGTTCCTTGCTAGTAGAGTGATCTTAATGCATCATTTGAGTAGGCCACTCAAAGGGTGATCTCTAGGCATTTCTCACCCGACAGGTGTTTGATGAAATGCCTGAGTTAACTCTCCTAGGCTTTTAGTGTACTTTGCCAAAGACATTTGTTGTTAAAGATGCTAAGATAGCTAATAGACTTGTTAGTAATGATTGCTTGCATGTTATTCAACAAAGACATTTGATGTTTGAGACATGTTAGCAAATGAGCATTCATCTAGACATAGAGCTTGCTTAGAATTGTGTCTAGTCTTAAGGTTGATAGTTTGATTTATCATTTGCATTCCTTAGATCGAAACCTGATCACCCAAGGTCTAAATCCCTATACCCATGAGTTCTCCTTTCCAATAGCTTAAGAGTATCATTTTACTGTTTTGCATTAGCTTTAATCATTAGTTTAAAATTCATCAAATCGCTGGTTGCACTTAGATTAGGCAAATACTTGCATTCTCTCTGATTTTAAATCCCTCAGAACTGGTTCGACAACTTCCCTATACTACATCATTTGTCTTAGGAGCCTCAAAACTCTTAACATCACCCTGCTCTACTTGTAATAACAATATAATTATAAAAGAATGGGAAGTTTGGAAACATTTGTATAGAAAAGGGTTTGCACAGAATTATAAAGTTTGGTATCTTCATGGGGAAACTGGTTTTGAATAAGGTAGTACTAGCGAACCTCAGCCTGTTAGCGAACAACCTCAGTCTTATGGTTAGTTAGAAGAACCGAGAATGGATGTAGATTATGGTGTAGGTACTGAGCAGATGGTACATGATCATTATAGAGGGGAAGAACCAAATCTCGAATCGGAGAGATTTTTTGACATGTTGGATGTAGGAAAACAACCTTTGTATAAAGGTTGTAGAGATGGTCATTCACCTTTATCATCTGCAAGTAGATTGATGGGTATTAAGACATATTATAATTTGGCTGAAGAATACATAGATGCGATAGCTGATTATGTTAAAGGTGTTCTGCCAGAAGATAAACTTGCACCGGGTTCATACTACGAGGTTCAGAAACTTGTTGCGGGTCTTCGATTACCGTACGAAGTGATAGATGTATGTAACGACAACTGCATGATCTACTGGGGAGCGGACAAGGATCGGGATAAATGCAAATTTTGTTGGAAACCTCGTTATCAGGAAACGAGGGGAAGAGTTCGGGTCCCGTTCAAAAGAATGTGGTATTTGCCTTTGACGGAAAGATTGAAGAGGTTGTACCAGTGTGAGCGCACGGCGAAGGCAATGAGATGGCATGCAGAACATTCTACAAATGGTGAGATTAGACATCCTTCAGATGCGAAGGCTTGGAAACATTTCCAATCAACATATCCAGAATTTGCTGAACTGGGAAGAAATGTTTATCTGGGATTATGCACTGATGGTTTCAGCCCATTTGGAAAGCATGGAAGACAATATTCTCTATGGCCGGTGATTGTGACACCATACAACTTGCCGCCAAATTTGTGCATGCGACGAGAATTTTTGTTCCTCTCAATTCTCGTCCCCGGGCCAGCTCATCCTAAGAGATTACTATATGTGTTTCTTCAACCACTAATATATGAGTTACAATAACTATGGGCGGTTGGTGCTGAGACATACGATGTTTCGTGAAGAGAAAACTTTCATATGCGGGCATTACTTATGTGGACAATAAGTGACTTTCCAGCATATAGTATGTTATCCGGATGGACAACATATGACATGCTTTCATATCCATATTGTCAAGATAGCACAGATGCTTTCCAACTAAAGCACGAAAGGAAAACATGTTGGTTTGATTGTCACAGAAGATTTCTACTACCTGATCATCCATACCGTAGAAGTAAGACTTTGTTTACGAAGAACAAGCAGGTGTTTGATGATCCACCTAAGGAAGTTAGTGGGAAAGATTTGGTGACACAGTTTAGGGATTTTGGTGCAGAAAAGACGCCAGACGTAGGTGGACATGAAAATATTCCAGTCGATGCTGTTGGAGAGCTACATAACTGGCACAAAAAGAGTATTTTCTAGGATCTGCCATATTGGGAGAGTCATCTATTGCGGCACAACTTAGATGTCATGCATATTGAGAAGAACTTTTTCGACAATCTGATGAACACAATCCTCAACATCCAAGGTAAAAGGAAGGATAATCTGAAGTCAATGTTGGATTTAGTCGATATCTGTGATCGTTCTGAACTTCACGTTGATGAGAACGGTACGGCACCTTTTCCCATTTATCGGCTGGATGATGCTGGAAAAGAAGCGTTCTTTGATTGGATTACAGATAAAGTGAAATTTCCAGATGGTTATGCATCAAATTTGGGTAATTGCGTTGATAGAAGCGAAGGAAAGTTTACTGGCTTGAAGAGTCATGATTGTCATGTGATTATGCAGCGGCTCCTTCCATTTGCTTTTTCCGCACTATTACCACGTAATGTTCATGAAACAGTTGTAGGGATAAGTGTTTTCTTCCGCGATTTATGCACTAGAGTAGTGACTGAGGAGGGTACTAATACTCTGAAGGAAAACGTACCCATTAGTCTTTGCAACCTCGAGAAGATATTTCCTCCATCATTCTTTGATGTAATGGAACATCTTGCTATTCATCTCGCAAGAGAATTGGAGCTTGGTGGTCTTGTTCAGTACCGATGGATGTATCTTTTTGAGCGTTATATGCATCATCTGAAGAAGAAGATCAAAAATTTAAGCAAGGTGGAAGGATCTATAATTGCACAGGTGATCAATGAAGAAACTTCAAACTTTGCTGAAAACTACTTTCCATCAGAAGTGCATACAAAAAACCGAAGACCTGCTCGGCATGATGACAGAGGAGAGAAAGCAACATATCATGTTACTGTCCCAAGCATGTTCAGCGAAATAGGACGACTAAGTGGAAAACCCACGAAGCGGAGACTGACGGAGACTGAGCACGCTCATTTGCAAACATATTTGCTTACCAACTGTGAAGATGTTCTACAATATGAGAGGTAAAAATATTTTTTCATTTAAATTGTTATATTAATATTCAATAAGTTTTATTTCATATGAATAATATCTTTTTTATATAGTGTTTATATGGCAGAGTTGCGTATGACTTACAGACATGCCACAGAAGAGGAGCTTCAATAACTCAGACATAACGGATTTGCTGCATGGCTTCTTAATTATGTGAGTCATATCATATATGAAATTATTAACATTTCACTCATATATATTTAGTATAAAATAATAAACATTTCACTCATATATATTTTTATTTTATAGGTGACTGATGGTTTGGCCAGAGGTTTTGTGTTCGATGATTGGATATGCGAGTTTGTGCGGGGACCAAACTATGTGGTCAAATCATATCCAAAGTATTGTACACGAGGATATGCATTTGCAAAAAAAGGTTATTCTAGGACAACTTATGATGGTGGTGTTTCGTCTTCTTCCGGTGACGATGTCTACTACGGCAACATACAAGAAATATTGAAAATCCAGTATCCTGGTATGGTTGGACTGCGGTGTGTAGTATTCTATTGTGATTGGTATGACACCACCCCAGATCGAGGAGTGAAGACTGATGCGTTTGGTGTTACTTCGATTCATTCGCGGAGGAAACTTCAATATTATGATCCTTTCATTCTTGCTTCGCAAGCTGATCAGGTATGTCAATTTAATATTCAAAACTATAATTAACGGTTTATATATTATTATTAATACCTTGTAAAATTGATAGGTGTGCTACATCAGTTACCCTCGGGTTACGTACCGAGATGATCCATGGATCACTGTGACGCAAATCAACCTAAGAAGACGAGTAAACGGTCCTTCTGATAATGATCCATTACAACCAAACTCTACCAGCAACGTGAGTGCAGTTGAAAATTTGGCAGAGGTTGAACTCGTTGAGAATTTTACCGAGTTTGGACTTGATGCTGTTGTACACTCGGAGCCAGAAGCTGAGATTGGCGAGTTTGACGAAGATTCTGAAGATTCTGATTAGGACTTATTTTTTATTAGTTGTATGATTAGTTAATTTTTTTTTTTAATTAACAAAATCCGTCGGTATTCCATCGGAATTTTCTGATGAAATTCCGACGAATCATGGTTAATTCAGGGTTTAGTTATTCGTCGGAATTCCGTCAGAGTGTTCCGATGGAAATCCGACGGATTTTATTAAATACGTCGGAAATCCATCGGAATTCCATCGGAATACTCTGACGGAATTCCGACGACCTGAATATTTAAAATGTTTATATCATAATATATCTATATTTGGATACCGAAACTACTTTAATAACACATATTAGATGTTTAATATAATATTACATATCAACCGTTCGAGTTTTACAAGTTATTTAAATATTTATATATGTATATCATTGTTTTCATAACATCTCATCTTAATACTCATATACTTACATTCATATTAATATAAACTTACACTACAAAACACAATTGTGTGTAAAAATTGTGTTATGAAAACCTTATTATAGTTAATCTTTTTATATAGTCTATCTATTATCAAAGTTTTGGATTTGATCAGTTAGAAACTTGTTTTTAAACCCTAAACCCTAAACCCCAAGTCGTCGGAACTCGGTCAGAACCTACCGATGGAATTCCGACGACCTGCCCCATTCCAACGAATATCAATCCATCGGAATTCCGTCGGTTTATTAGTTTCCCGAAAATACAAACCGCGTGAAAATTTCGAGTGGACCGCGTGAAAATTTCATTAAACCGCGCATTTAATATTTTATTCATATTCCGACGACATACCGACGGGTCCGTCGGTTCTTTTTATAATAAAACCGATCCTTCTTCCTTCTTCACCATTTTCGCCTCTCTCTCTAAATCCTCTCCGTTTTCTCTCTCTTCTCCGGCGATTCTCACCGCAAATCCGGCATCTCCACCTCCGTGAATCCATCCCACCGATTGATTTCTTCTCCCAATCTCAAAACCATGTATGTTATCCTCTCAATCTCTATCTTTTTCATTTCTTTAGGTTTAGGATGTTAGATTTTAGGATTTGAGGTTTGATTGATTTGTATGTTCGAGATTGAATGGATAGTTTAGGATTTAGGGTGTTAGATTTTAGGATTTGTTTTTTTTTTTGGTTTATATATTGGATTTGTTGATTTTTTTAAAACGTTTTTCCTATTTTTTATATATCTAACAACTTTTTCTATATTTATAAAAGTTTATAAAAACGTTTTTATGAAGATAAAATATTTTTATGAATTTTAAAACGTTTTTTAATATTTTATATAGATAAAAACGATTTTTAATATTTTATATAGATAAAAACGATTTTTAATTTTTTATATAGATAAAAACTATTTTAATATTTTATATAGATAATTTTTTTTAATTATTTTTATATAGATAAAAACTATTTTTAATATTTTATATAGATAAAAACGATTTTTAATTATTTTTATGTATATAAAAACTATTTTTAATATTTATATAGATAAAAACGATTTTTAATTAATTTTATGTAGATAAAAACTATTTTTATATTTTTTATAGATAAAAAAGAATTTTAATTTTTTATATATATGTTTTGACTAATATATTAATTTTATTTTGTAGGTTTGATGATTCGAGTGCTCGTCGGCGTGCTCCAACTCGTCGTTCCGCACCCCGTGGCCGAGCTAGTTCGATGAGCAGTTCCCGTGCATCGGGTTCGTCGTCTCATGAACAAAACTCCGTTCCTGTCGCTCCGGCTCCCACTCGAGCTCCTGCAGCCGCTCCACATGACCCGGGGGTCATGCCAGTTGAAATATTGGTTCAACAACCAGATCGAGAGCATCTCCCGGTTCTCGAACACTACCCACGAATGGGACACTCGACTTGGTTAGTATTTTTATTTCATTTGTACAATTATTTTTTTTTCCTTTTAATCTAACATTTGGTTTTTTTTAAAGGTTCAACAAATCGACCAATGGGATTAGCGGGAGCATCACCCAGATGATGTATTCGATGCTCCAGACGGGATATTACAAGTGGAATTCGGTCCCTCCCGAGGACCGCGAGTTGTAGTTTCGTCAGTTCGCGGTAACTATTAAGTTTTTTTTTTAACATTTTTTAATTTTTTTATATTTTATATGTACTAATTAAATTGTTTGTTTTTTGTAGCAAGAATTTACTAGGGAGTCCGGCCTGACGGAAACAGTCCGTCAGGCATTCAGCCGCAAAGACCAGACCGTCTACACGAAGCAGATATACGAGTGGAAGCAAGTATGGCTGGATAACAGGAAGCCCCGGTTACTTAGCGGGACGGTGTGGACCCAGTTGATCCAGCACTGGGAGAAGGAAGAGACTATAGAGAAGTCTCTACAGAACTCTGCCAACCGGAAGAGCGATCGTGGCGGGAAAGGTATTTACGTGCACAACCTCGGCGCTTGCAGTATGTCTTCTAAGGAGGATCAACTTGTAAGTTTTTTTATTTATTTATCTTTCTATTTACTTAAATAATTTTTTATATGCATTGCCTAACACAATTTTTTTTTAGATTCAAGAAAACGATGGTAATCCCGTCGATCATCTCGTCGTCATGAAGGAGGCGTACACTAACAAGAAGACGGGTGAAATTCAAGACCCGGTGATCAGAGAGGTCATTGAGATGTTGGAATCTCAAAAAAAAGCTTTTCTAGCTTCTCAGCCTCTTTCTGACGACGATTCTACGGGTGCTTCGAACAACATGTCCGACTGCAAATCAACGAGCTGGTTGAAAAGGTAATTTTTGTTTTCATTCTTATATTTGTTTTAATACTTTATTTATTAATTTTATATTTTTTTCTATTACTATATTTTACTAACTTAAATTTTTTTTAGGCGGTCCCTAAAAAAGGGTCGTTTGGTAGGGTTGGCCTGTCGTGCTTCTTCATCTCAAGTTCCGTACGCCGATCCTTTGATTCTAGAGCAGCTACAGAACAAGGATCAACGGATTGGAGCATTGGAGGAGCAGAATGCTACAATCCTTGCTGAGTTGGCGGATCAGAAGAAGACCAACCTCGAGATATTGCAGAAGTTGGATCGTTTGCTCCCGGATCAGTAGTTTTTTTTTGTTTTTTAATTTAAAACTTTCTGAATGTTTTTTTCAGTTTGTATTAAAACTTATTTTCTATAATATTGTTATTAGTTTCTTACTTTCAGTTTTTGTTTATTTATTAACTTTAATATTTTAAAAATTAAAACAAAAATTATAAAAATTAAATTAATGAATAATATATAAATCAGAAATTCCAACGAAACATATCCGTCGGTATATTCCGACGAAACATATCCGTCGGTATATTCCGACGACAAACGTTATCGGAATGTTTATCGGAAGTTTCTGACGACATATTTCGTCGGAATTTCCGACGACCTGTTTCGTCGGAAGCTTCCGATGCTTCGGACTTCTTCGGAAACATGAGTTTCCGATGAATATGGTGATCGGAAGACGCCGACGGATTTCCGAGGGAATCTGTGATCGGAACGGCGTCGGAACTTCGTCAGAATCGAGTTCATCGCGATCCGTCAGAAAATCGTCGGAATGTCTGATGGATTTCCGACGAATTTTTTTTTTCCGACCAACTGAAACCGACGACCACTTTCGTTGGAATAGCGTCGGAATAGGGCTATTCCGACGGTTTTGTCCGTCGGTATGCGTCTGTTTGTCTTGTAGTGCTTTTTGTCTTCATCCTTAATTTCTTGCATGTTTGTATGATTGTTCTCTTTTGCTTCATCTACTTTGCCTTGGTTAGTGTTGTTAATTTCATTCCCCGCAGCTTTGTCACTCACCATATCCTGCTTGCAAACATCTCCTGCAGCCAAATGGTTCTCCATTGCCTCACCACTAGTAAACGCACCAGAGCCATGTGTTCCACTATCCCTTCCAGACTCATTCTCTACAACCTCTCCATTACCATCTTCACCGACAACCATATTCCGCATCTCGAGAGACTCTAACCTTCTCTTAAAATCACCAACTTCCCTTTCCATCAAGGATAACCTCTGCTTCACAGTTAAGTTCTCTTCCTCTAGTTGAGCAATATGCCTATTCTGATTATCAACTCTGTTTTCCAAGTCATTGTTATAATCAAACCTACCACGACCATTCGGACATACTATCTCTAATTGGCTCAAGTCATTTTCTAATCTCTTCTCAACCTCTACATTCTTCTCCCCATCACTCTTACACGATCCTCCTCCATCTTCATCAAACGGTTCCAATTCATGAATACCATCAGATCTCAGCCTAACCAACCCCTCCATTGACCCATACACATCAACTCCCCATTCCTCCTTTACCATATTGCCCAAAACCTCTACCGATGGAAAGAACATCGGGGAAGGCAACACCGATGGCGTTACAAGGCATGGAGACACTGAATCCGCAATGCCACCAGACTTCTTCACTCGGATGATAAAAGAGCTTGTGTTCCGTGGAGCATAAGGTGTAAGCTCAAGAAAAAGAGCTTGATCGTGTGAGGAATGGCACGAGGTGTTACGCATGAAGATCCGTGTGTGACACACTATGACGAGTTTGTTATTGAGTAATGACGTGGCAGATACTCATTAACTCTAGGATATTGCTTGAAGATCAAGTAAAGAAGAATTGGAAAGATTTGGATACATCGAGATATTAGGAAAGAGAATATTCGGTGGGGACTACTTAACTAGATTGCGCAGGGGCAAGTTTAGGTTAAGCACGTCATTGTAAAAGCTAGAGCAAGAGAGTTGTTCTTGTCGGCTACAGAAATCAAGCAATAGGTTTTGGCGTTGAGTTTCTGTAACTTAGAGCTTAGGAACTGGTCCGTCGCTAGTCGTGTGTGACTGAGCTTAAATCGGATTAAACAGATCTAGGAAGATTGTTTAAAAGGTTTCTATAATACAAGAAGTGTTCTTGAAAGCTCTGTGTACGGTTCTTATTTACGTGTCTCTGAACTTTCATTTGGTATCAGAGCAGGAAACCTCTGTGGTATCAAGTACTACTAACAGGTTGAGGTCTTGCGGATTTCATGGACACCATGAAAGAACTGTTACACATTCACAAGCCTATTATGCTTGACAGTACCAACTTCGGGCACTGGAAGGTTAGGATGCAACACATCATCAGAGGAGTTGATGAAGATGCTTGGACGTCTGTAGAAGATGGTTGGGTTGCGCCTACTGTCATCATGGAGGATAAGTCTGTTGGTCCAAAACCTAAAAATCAGTGGACTGATGGTGAGAAGAAAGCTTCGAAATTCAACTCCAAGGCTCTGACTGTCATATTCTCATCGGTGGATGTTGAGCAATTCAAGATCATACAAGGATGTGAATCTGCAAAGCAAGCTTGGGATACACTCATCAACCACTTTGAGGGGAACACAAGTGTGAGAAGAACTCGTCTTGATCACCTTGCCTCCAAGTTTGAAAATCTGAGGATGAGTGATGATGAGCCGATTGAGGGGTTCATATGCAAGATCAGCGAGCTGGCAAGTGAAGCATCAGTCCTTGGTAAGAAGTATGAAGAAAAGGACTTGGTGAAAAAATTGTTGAGATGCTTACCCCCACGATTCGAGGCATACAAGGCAGTTCTTACACTTGCTGTAGACACAGATGAGATGAAGTTTGATCAACTCTCCGGAATCCTGAAGGTACATGACCTTGAGAAGAAGGATAGGCAAGCTACAAATCAGAAGAGCATCGCCTTCAAAGCTGAGTCTCACGATAGCCGTGTCACCAAGATTGAAGAGAATCTCAGCTTAATAGCTCGAAACTTTAACAAGTACATCAAGCGCATGGAAAAGGGTAATGGAAGATCGAGTGGTCGGTATCAACGGAATGACAGTGAAAGAAGCAGTTCTCAGAGCTCAAGACAGGAGTCTAGCAAAAACACCAAGAAGTGTCATGAGTGTGATGGTATCGGTCACTTTAGAAGCGAGTGTCCTCTAGCTAAGAGAAAGGAGCAAAAATGCATTGAGTGCAAAGGCATTGGTCATAATCGCAGTGAGTGTCCTAGTATCCTTAAGAAGGAGAAGTCACTTGTGAGTTTTAGTGATACTGAATCCGACAGCGACACTGATGAAGGGGAGCTGCATCTAAATTTCATGGCATTGATTGGTGAAGAAACTGGAAAAGCAACTGATATTGACAGTGAGGATGATGAAGATTTTGAGCAAGATCTTGAAGTTGAGTACAAGGATCTCTTTAATAAGTTCTCTGATCTTAGTCATGAGAATCTTTCGTTGCTCAAAGAAACTGCAATGTTAAAGGCTCATATTAACATACTGGAACTTGATCAGCCCTCTGTCAAAACAAAGGAGTACTCTATTAACAGGGAATCTGACCAAGAAGTACTTGCACTTAAGAGAGCTATGACAGAGAAGGAACGAGTCTGTAAGGAAGCTGAAGCTCACGTGCAAAGGCTAAGTGATCTCTTGACTATGGAGACCGATCGAAGCAGATTACTTGAGAGTAAACTCACTGAGAATCACAAGAAAATTCGGATGTTATCAACGGGTACCGCATCTCTTGATCACATACTGACTTTGGGACAGTGTCCAAGCCACAGCACTGGGCTGGGATACAAGGGATCTACCTCCACAACGACAGAAACAAAGTTTGTGAAGGAAGCTCATAGGGAAGAAAGGAAACCTGAAGGAAAGCCTACTCATGCTGAAAGGAACAATCCTGTTCTTCCTATACCAAGAAGACGTGGAAACGGGTGTCACTTCTGTGGAAAACGAGGACACAATGCCAGGGTTTGTTACTTTCGTAGAAGTCAGTATGAGAGAGCTTGGAGGTTGAACTTGTGCTTCACAGAACCAACAGCCTATGGGTGTGTGTGGATAGCTAAACGAGACTTATACCCAAACTACAAGGATCGCACTCCCTCAGTGTCACTCACCATCCGTGCTGAGTCACACACTGAAGTCAACCATGACCTTATCTGTAACTTCGTGAGGATACAAGAAGAAACTGAAATTGTGAGTCATGTTGCGTACACCTCAGCTGAAGAAGCATCACAGACACAACTTCCTTGGTACTTTGACAGTGGTTGCTCGAAGCATATGACTGGAAACGAAGATTATCTTGAGAAACTTGAACTTATCAGAGGTGGAAAGGTTACGTTTGGAGATGGTGGACAAGGTAAGATTCGTGCTATTGGGATTACCTCCAGATCTGATGTACCTAAACTCTCAAACGTCTACTTTGTTGAGGGACTCAAGGCGAATCTCATCAGTGTAAGTCAATTATGTGATGAAGGATTGGAAGTAATCTTCAATAGCAAGGAATGTCGTGCCATTGATGCAAGAAACAATGTTGTGTTGAGAGGCATTCGCTCAGGGAACAACTGCTATCTTTGGAGACCTTTAAACGTGTGTTTTGCAGCTTCGGAGTCTAAACTTGATCTATGGCACAAGAAGTTGGGACATATGAATACCAATGGGCTCAGCAGACTTGTAAGTGCTGAAGTGGTAAGAGGCGTTCCTGACTTGGAGAAACAAACGGATACTGTATGCGGAGGATGCTGTCAAGGAAAGCAAGTCAAAGTGCAACACAAACAAATTTCAGAGATCAGATCTACACGAATATTGGAGCTGGTTCATATGGATCTTATGGGTCCGATCACCCCTGCAAGCATTGCTGGTAAGCGATATATCTTTGTGATGGTTGATGATTTCTCCAGGTACACCTGGGTTGATTTCTTACGCCACAAGTCTGACGCCCTTGAGAGTTTTAGAATCATGGCTCTTCAACTCAAGCAAGACAAGGGTGGAATCATTCAGATTAAGAGCGATCATGGTGGTGAGCTTCAAAACGAAGAGTTTGATAAGTTCTGTCACAGTCAAGGTATTCGTCATCAGTATGCTGCACCTAGAACTCCTCAGCAGAATGGAGTTGTGGAAAGAAAGAATAGAACACTGCAAGAGATGGCGAGAGCTATGTTGTGTGGAAATAGTGTTCCATCAGGCTTCTGGGCAGAAGCAATTAGCACTGCATGCTATGTGATAAATCGAGTCTATGTCAAGCCTAAGACCAAGACTACGCCATATGAGATCTTCAAGGGCAAAACCCCAAATCTGAGTCACTTGCATGTATTTGGATGCTTATGCTACATTCTGAATGACAAAGAACATCTTGGAAAATTCGAGGCAAGAAGCGACATAGGTATGTTTTTGGGATACTCAGTAAACAGCTCTGCCTACCGTGTGTTCAACCAACGCACCAAGTTCATTGGTGACAATGTTAATGTTGTCTTTGATGACAATATTGGATTCTATGAGACTCGGGTAACACAAACTATTGAGGGTGTCACACAAAGTCCGTCAAAAGAAGCAGAAAGCGAAGGGGAAGATGAGCCTGAAGGCGATGATGACCCTGA
This sequence comes from Raphanus sativus, assembly GCF_000801105.2. Taxonomy (NCBI): domain Eukaryota; kingdom Viridiplantae; phylum Streptophyta; class Magnoliopsida; order Brassicales; family Brassicaceae; genus Raphanus; species Raphanus sativus. The sequence goes on along the minus strand of NC_079513.1, from coordinate 5,324,038 downwards.
GATGACTAAAGTCGACCTAGACCAGAGCAAAGTGCATAAGAATCATTCCTCAGCTGATGTCATTGGAGGACTATTTGATGAAAGGGTTACACGAAAGAAGCAAATTAACTTCAAGGAGATGGTTAAGATGGCATCCTTCATGGCCAAGATTAATACCTTGGAGTGTTTCGTCTCTCAGATAGAACCAAAGAATCTCCAAGAAGCCCTGGATGATGAATACTGGACAGATTCCATGCATCAGGAGCTTGAACAGTTTGAACGGTTAGATGTGTGGGCACTAGTTCCTAGGCCAGATGGAGTAAACGTCATTGGAACTAAGTGGATTCACAAGAATAAGATAGATGAAGAAGGTAATGTGTTTCGCAACAAGTCAAGACTGGTTGGTCAGGGATACACTCAAATTGAGGGAGTGGACTTCGATGAAACTTTTGCTCCTGTAGCTCGTCTTGAATTAATCCGACTGCTCTTTGGAATGGCTTGCAGCTTCAGGATCAAACTCTATCAGATGGACGTCAAGAGTGCGTTTCTGAATGGTATCTTAAAAGAAGAAGTCTACGTGACACAGCCCAAAGGATTCGAGGATCCACACTTCCCTGATCATGTCTACAAACTCAAGAAAGCCCTTTATGGACTGAAACAAGCTCCACGAGCTTGGTATGAAAGACTAACCAACTTCCTTATCAAAGCCGGTTTTCAGAGAGGAGGAGTTGATAAGACTCTGTTCATAGGGGATAATGGAAAGGATGTCATTATTATTCAAGTGTATGTGGACGACATTATCTTTGGGAGTACGTCACAAGCTATGGTGGATGACTTCGTTCAAACTATGACAAAGGAGTTTGAGATGAGCATGGTTGGCGAGCTCAGTTACTTTCTCGGACTGCAAATCAAACAAATGGCGGATGGGATCACCGTATCACAGAGCACGTATGCAAAAAATCTCATCAAGAGGTTTGGAATGCAAACAAGCAAAGTGGCCAATACTCCAATGAGTACTACTACCAAGCTGTCTCGCGATGATGATGGTAAGCCAGTGGATGAGAAACTCTATAGAGCAATGATCGGCAGCCTTCTATACCTCACAGCTAGTCGACCTGATCTGTGTCTGAGTGTTGGGATTTGCGCTCGCTATCAAGCACGACCAAAGGAATCACACATGAAGGCTGTCAAGCGTATCATCAAATACGTGAAAGGAACTCTGAACTTTGGTCTTCATTATACCTTTGAAACTAATGAGAATCTTGCAGGTTTTTGTGATGCAGATTGGGCAGGGTGCTTAGATGACAGACATAGCACATCTGGAGGTTGTTTCTTCCTTGGGAACAACATGGTGGCGTGGCACAGTAAGAAGCAAAACTGTGTCTCCCTTTCCACTGCTGAGGCTGAATATATTGCATTGGGAAGCTGTTGCACACAATTGCTCTGGATGCGACAAATGCTTGTTGATTATGGTATCATATCTGATCCCATGCTTGTCTATTGTGATAATATGAGTGCAATAAATTTGTCTAAGAATCCAGTTCAGCATTCGCGTACCAAGCATGTGGACATACGACATCACTTTGTGAGAGAGCTAGTTGAGGTGAGAATTGTGATTCTGGAGCATGTATCAACAGAGAAACAACTTGCTGATCTCTTTACAAAACCATTGGACCACAATACCTTCCTAGGTCTTCGTAAGGCCTTAGGAATCGTTGATCTCTGAATAGGTCCTGTCAGAAGAGGAGAGTCACGGCACATACATTGTACAGACTAAGTTATACTGCTGCACCATCAAAACCTTGAGTCATCAAGTTCACTTTCGAGAATCATCCTCCATGAGTTCAACTCCCACACTCTTAGGTTCACTAAAGAAAGACACTCATCTTGGATCAGGATGCTATCACATTTTCGTTCTGAGTACTGATCACTGTCTGGATTGAACGAGGAAACACATGAGAAGCTGAGTGTATGAGAAAGGAGAAACAGGTGTGTTACACAAAGAAAAATCTGAGTCACTCAGCTACAAAAGCTTAAAGAAAATAAGGCCTGGAATGATAGATACTCGGGTTGGAGCTGGATGCCACAACATTTTGACTCTGACCACGATCACTGTCTTGACTGGGCAGAGAAGATCTCAATTCTTAGAGATGGCTCGACTTGGATTAGGGTGTTACCCCACTTTGTTTCTAAGCTCGAATACCATCTCATTGCACTGAGTTGTTGATCGTACTCTTGAAGAAAAGTTAGTCAAAGTTATATGTCGAGTAGAAGTGACAGGCACAAGAGGTTTACAATGTGTTTCCAGACATTACTAATGAGTATTGGTGTGGACTTGAGGATGGATGATTAACGGGAGTGAATCTCGTCTGTGACAGCTACTCGGCTGAGAAAAAGCTACAGACTTGGGAGGACTCATTGATTTCACTAAAGTTTTTTTTGAGGCAGTTGACTAAGCTTGTGCAGCGTGTTTTGGGTCTCTCCTCTGGACAAAAAGGCATCATGAGTATGTCTAAAATGGTTACTGTTATGTAAAGGTTGTTTTTGATACTTTGTTCTTTGAATTTCGGATCTCTCTCTCGGGCTCTCACATGGTGGTAAGTGATGTCAAGTTCACTTGGTTAAAAGTTCATGATGAGTTACACTTGTTTCATTCTTGATAATTTTGTTTGTCATCTCTGTGATTATTGGGTCTCTCTGCAATTGGCTCATATTCCTTGTGTTACTGATGTTTTTACCTGTATGTGCACCTAAGCAGGGGGAGAATGCGCGCCTCGTGTTCTCTGGCAAGGATGACTATGATGACTATGTTTCTCGGGTTGTTGCTCGTGTTATTTGTCTTTGTCTGTGCAGGTTGCTTAGGTTGTCACATTCAGATAAAAAGGGGGAGAATGTAAGCTCAAGAAAAAGAGCTTGATCGTGTGAGGAATGGCACGAGGTGTTACGCATGAAGATCCGTGTGTGACACACTATGACGAGTTTGTTATTGAGTAATGACGTGGCAGATACTCATTAACTCTAGGATATTGCTTGAAGATCAAGTAAAGAAGAATTGGAAAGATTTGGATACATCGAGATATTAGGAAAGAGAATATTCGGTGGGGACTACTTAACTAGATTGCGCAGGGGCAAGTTTAGGTTAAGCACGTCATTGTAAAAGCTAGAGCAAGAGAGTTGTTCTTGTCGGCTACAGAAATCAAGCAATAGGTTTTGGCGTTGAGTTTCTGTAACTTAGAGCTTAGGAACTGGTCCGTCGCTAGTCGTGTATGACTGAGCTTAAATCGGATTAAACAGATCTAGGAAGATTGTTTAAAAGGTTTCTATAATACAAGAAGTGTTCTTGAAAGCTCTGTGTACGGTTCTTATTTACGTGTCTCTGAACTTTCATAAGGAACATATCGATTAGCATAGTTCTTCTTTGGGTAAAACTTCCTGTTTCTGGACTGAAGCTTATTCAAAGCCCGAGGCTTGTAACAACCTGAACATGAACCATCTCTGTTGTTACCACCTGCAGCAATAGGAATACCATTCCAGTTATGACCATAATTATTAGGGTTTACCGAATTAGGGTTAAGGCTAAAGTTTAAGGGGTTCACCATTAGAGGTTGATTATTCACCATAGCCTGAGATTGAGAATGAGCCATGTTGATCACTTGTTGTTGCTTGTTCATAGCCATACTCCAATAATTCAAACCCTTAGATTGACCTAATAACAGACTCTGACTCATAATCTGAGAATTTGTCATCAGCGACGGTGGAGGAAGTACTAGTGGATTCATCATCTTAGACACAACAGACGACACGCAAACACTTAACCGAGATTGCCTTACTGAAAATAAACCCTAATTTTCGAAAATACTGAGGAGCAAATCAGTTGACAACTATACTTTCGTAAAGATGTTCGCTGTTTATTTATTAATTGGGTTGTCGAATTTTGTTTGCAAATTTGATCTTCAAATTTTTGAACAAATAATAAAATTAGAAGAATAAAAAGGAGAAAACTTTTTGTCTGAAACGCTGTAAACAGATGAAGAGGTTTCGTTTCTTAAATAGAGGTGAAGGAAGTCGAATGAACGGCCAAGATGTAGCAAGTTAAAGTCGGTTCGGGTTTGCCATCATACATGTCGGTTGGTGTTGGGCTTTGCACTTTGGTCCATGGTAGCCTCGTTGGTTACAAATTTATTAAACGTACGTTTGATGGGCTTCAAACTCGTCGGATTCAAAATTATTTTTTTTATCTTAGAAGATGTAATCATTGGTTTCTAGCTCGTTACAGTTTTTTACTAAATTTTTACTTACTAATTCTTTTGTTGCCAACATTAACTAAACTGTATATGTCCTACCGGTTCGAAAAACCCAAACCAGTAGAATGAAATCAACATAAAATCCAGATGGAGTATGCTTAACTTCAAATTCTTTATTGTTTCTTAAGTGAGAAACTTTACGTTTAACATAGTGTATTCACGTATGCATGTCAAATTGTCAAATAGTCCATCGAGTGTCTAATTAAACTTGTCCAAATTCACTATTATTATTTTTATGAACTGTAATTGGTCGGTCCATAGTTGACAATGGTAAAAAGTATCATGTCCAATAAATACCATATCCAGAAAATTGATTATACATTTTATCTAATTATTCCATAATATTTAATTTATTAAAAATAATTATTTTCATGAATTCAGATATTAAAATAATAGGATACTGCATTTCTGTGATATGATAAATATTATTAAAAATATTACCTTATGTATTTTCAAGAAAAAATGTATATATTTTTTCCAAAAAATATAAATTTTATATATTTAAACCATAAAATTATATTTTAATATGAAAAATTGGTAATAAAATATAAAATAAAATAGTTAAGTACTTTGTTCTAACTCACATGTTACTATCCCTGTCTGGATATTCTTTAGGTGTTCCCTGTATATTCGGGCTATGCCTAGCGGCGAATGAGGGAATCAGTGATTATACTATACATAAACTAATCGGCGTTTTTTTAGGGTATTTGTAATTTTGTGGTAATATATAAATACATTTCTAAAGAAATTTAATGAAGGGCTTATTTGTAGAATAGCCATAAAAAAAAAGAAAATTAGATTTCTAGATAGAGGGGAAGAGAGAGATAGGAACATAAGGGAGGGGAGAGAGTATGTTTTTAGCTGGTTAACAAATTTTGTTTTTTTATGGCCATATGACCCAATTTCCCTTTAATGAATATGACTAGGTTTAGACGTTTAGTGGTTCAGAATTATTGCAAAAGCCTTACAACCGGATTTCGAGGAGACAAGAAGTATGTTTTTTTTTTTGAAGAAAACATGAAGTTGAATGTTGCATGTTTTAAACTTTTGTTTAATGAAGGGGATTTATGTCAACCCCAGTTGTCTTCCTCCTTTGGATTTTTGGGTTTCCTGTGATTTTGAGTAGGCTTTTTTTGTTTTTCCCAACTTATGCATCATTTTTTCTTCTTTTTTTTCCCTTGTTTTCATAAAAAAATATAAATCTTTATATATGTTATTCGATTTTTAAGATGAAACAAGTTTAAACTTTAAAGTTATTTAGGAATCCAAACTTTTGGACCAAATAACTCTACACCCACCACGTTTATTGGCCGATTTATGGCGACTACCCGGCCTCGACGCCTTATTTTTGAGTAAACATTAGTATATGATATAAGATATTGTATGTATTTTTCATCATAAAGTAAATTAATAGATATGAATAAAATATAAGAAATTTTTGTATAAATATTCTACTGCTAACCACAATATTATAAACTAATTTTACAATAAAATATTTTATTAAAATAAAAATATTATATTTTAAAAGAACGTTATGATGTCCCATTATATCAAGGACTAGCAAACTTGTGAATACATATTTTGTGGATTGTGTTAAAAATTATTTCTCATAATAGTAAATATAATGATATAAAAATAAGGTTTCAAATTTAATATATATATTTTTAAATTTAAGATTGATACTAAATTTATAATCAAAACAAGTTAGAACCTAGTAAGCCTATAAACAAATATTTGTAGCTTGTGTTAACTTTACAGTTTAGAAACTCAAGGCCTGATATAATTGACATCCAAAATATGGTTTAAAATCTATTTAAAACTTAAGGTATAAATAAAGGTTAATAAGTATATAATACATTTCTTATAATAATTTTGAACTTTTTTTTGATTCAGAATCTAGTTAACTTTATTAACATATGTAAGTCCTTTACAAAATCATTTGTCTATTTCTCAAAAAAGAATAAAGTCATTTGTCTAAAAAGATCAGCTCCACGAACACAAGAGAGGGGGCAATCCTATCGAAATAATTACAAACGTGTTCTCAATTTAAAAAAAAAACATATAAACGACTTACCTATTCAACAATAATTTCTGTCTCCCAAAATTCAAGGAACGGGAACCGGATTCAAATCCTAAATAAAAACAAGAAAAAAAACTCATAAATTCCTATCCTTTTCTTTTCCGAGTTTACTCTCTATATAAACCTCCTCTTCTCTTATCATAAAATAAACCTAACAAAAGAAGTAGTATACGCACTTTCAAAAAAACAATATATCAATAATGAAGCAATATATATTTCTTTCTGTCTTGGTACTACTATCCTCTTCATTTGCACCCATCCACGCCCGCAAGAAGTCACATTCCGCAATGTCTCCCTCACCGGTAGCAACTCCGGCGCCAGGACCATCAAATTCTGATTGCTCGAGCGTAATATATAACATGATGGACTGTCTATCGTACATCACCCCCGGATCAAATGATACTAGACCTACGAAAGTGTGTTGTGGGGGAATCCTATCTGTTTTACAATATAATCCTAACTGTATTTGTGTCGGCTTAGCCAGTAGCAAAGATATGGGGATTGAAATTAATAACACTAGAGCCCATTCCATGCCTACGACGTGCAAGCTCCCCATTGCTGCTCCGCACTGTGGTGAGTTCTTTTGTGTGTGTCTCATTCCAAACTTTTTGCGTATTATTTTCATTGTTATGATCAGTTCAATTTTTCTTGCTGGTGTAGCTATACCGGGCGCGTCAGCACCGGGTGCATCTACTCCTGGTATGTCTCCGAGTACGCATTGAGTGGTTTTCACTTTTTTTTCATTTCTTTTCTTAGATAATTAAATTATTGTGTTTTATACTTAAGATTGAAGCCTTTCTGTGTGTTTTCTTCTTATTCTTTTACTTTCCTCACAGATTGATTAAAAATATCTTTCATTAGGACTGGGCGTTCGGGTACCCATTTGGGTTTCGGTTCAGTCCATTCGGGTTTCGGATTTTTGGGGTCAAAGATTTCAGCTCCATTCGGATTTTTCTAAATTTCAGTTCGGATTCGGTTCGGATCTTTGCGGCTTCGGTTCGGGTTCGGATAACCCATTTAAAATGTTTTTAAATTTTCAAAATTTATTATATACTTTAAATTTTCAAAATCTATAAGAAAGATAATATATTACATATAAATTTTCATACATATATGTCAAAATACCTTAATTTAACATATAAATTGGTTTTCTTTGAATATTTGGATAAAAAATCAATAGATATTTAACTATTTTTAGTGTTTTCAGTATATTTTAGCTATTTTAAACATTTACTTTTGACTATTTGCATATATTTTTCGAGTATTTTGGAAAACTTAAAGGTATCTTATATATTTTTAATATTTTTAATATGCATTATATATAAAAATAATGTATATATTTAAGTATATAAATTTATTTCGGATACATTCGGATACCCAAAATACTTCGGTTCGGATCGGGTTCGGTTTCGGTTCTTTAAATACCAAATTTTGAACCCGTTCGGATATTTAATCAATTTCGGTTCGAATTCGGTGCTACTTTTTCGGATCGGGTTCAATTCGGTTTTTCGGATTCGGATTTTTTGCCCAGCCCTATCTTTCATGTTTCATTGAGGGTCACTATAATTATAATAGTAATATATATTCGTATTGTAATTTGCAATAACCAAAAAGTAAACTACACTTTTGACAGGTTATAATAAATGAGATATATTTTCTTCTATTATACTCCTAACAAAAACTGAATTTTGGGAAGAAAAAAGACAAAACTGAAATGACTTGAAAAGGCAATTTTCATATTAAGCTAGAACATTATGTGCGAATCGTTTAGTTTGTTTAGTAGTAAGATTTTTTCCAGCAAATGCAACTAATCTATTCAGCTTCTATGAGATTTTTCTATACCACAGTTTACATTATTTTACTTACGTTGCATTTGCATAAATTAGTTGACGTTTACATTTATAACTAGATTGATTTCTTTTTCTGTATGAAAAATTAAGATAGTTTTTCAGATTGTTGTGTTAAATACTAAGAAATTTTATGTACAAATGATAATATGGAAGCAGTTTCGCCATCAGCTGGAACACCTATGACTTCACCATCTTCAGACGAGTCACCAACATCATCGCCAAAATCAGACCAGTCACCAACATCGCCAGCATCAGACGGGTCACCCACATCGCCAAAATCAGACGAGTCACCAACATCGCCAACATCAGACGAGTCACCAACATCGCCAACATCAGACGGGTCACCGACATCTTTACCAGAGTCACCTGAAATGACGGCACCATCTCCCTCAAGTTCGGGCACCAACCAGCTCCTAGTTTCAACACTGACACTCTTTGCCGTTATCGTATCTACAACATACATTTCGACCTTTTCTAATTAATTGTTTTTTTCACATTTCATATATTTTTTTTACTGAGTTATATTTTATGGTTGTGATTTCATGACT